>NC_051164.1:70082100-70116962 GCF_013339745.2 Dermacentor silvarum | reverse complement strand
CCATCGAAGGTAATGTGCTGGCAGACCAAATGGCTTCATCAATTACATCTCAAGCTACCAATCTTAACAGTACTATTCCCGCCACAGATCTCAAGCCTTTTTTGCGAACGAAACTGCGAAACCACTGGCAACGCATGTGGGAAAGTGAAACAAATAATAAGCTCCACTTGATTAAGCCACAGTTAGGTTTTCTGGCCCTGTACAACTAAAACACGACGAACTGATGTCCTATTCTGCCGTCTCAGAATAGGACACACATATGGTACTCACAATTTTCTGTTGACTGGTAACGAGCCTCCAACCTGTGGTCGATGTGGTGAGAGGCTGACCGTCCTCCATGTCCTCTTGGAGTGCCGGGAAGCCGAAACAGAGAGAAGGAAACATTTTCCTCTTGCATACCGCTACCATATCCCTCTCCATCCCAGTATGTTTCTTGGCAAAGAGCCGCTTTTTAATACCAAAGCAGTCCTAGGTTTTTTGAATGACGTGGTACTACATGTGATTAGCCCTAGATATTTGTAACACATCCTCCCGCCAGAGGATGCTGTTGCGATAGTGCTCAGTATAGCACATGCCTCCAGGCCTTTATGTTCAAGGGCTCTGTTGAGGCAATAGTGCTTCATGCCAATTATCGCATCGGACATACTTTGTAAATAGTAACATTTATTTGCAATGCATATTTCATGCTCATAGCACACGCCATTAGTCATTCCCATAATCTTATTACCTGTAGATTTTATGCACTTTACAGCAACTATTTTTAGGCCCCCTTACAGCCACGTCATATCCACCACTCGTAATTCATCGCTTCAATTCAAACTCATTAACACTGGCCTGGCGCTCTTTGGCCATTATTGGCCCTTGCGCCATCAAACCCCATATATCATCATCACTGACAGGGTAATTTGAAGAATTTAAAAATACAATTATATACGGGATTCTCAATTTCTATCCGCTATGGCTGAATCAACAAATTTACAGTTGCCTTCTTTTTCTAAGCATTTTTACGGAGCTCTCGTGTGGAGACCGACGACCAAAGCACATTACTTCATGTTACTTCTTCAGGAAGGAATGTCTCGCCAAATTTGATTGTTCGCGCGGATCAAATCTCTCTGCATGATATTATAAGATAACATATATAACGAAAAACAGTATTCACAAAATTCAAATTTTAGGGAACGCCGATATGCTATTCGACAAAACTCACACCGGGCCAAGGGAACAGGGACAAACCATGGGAAGAATACTTTTGCTCACCAATAAACTTGTATGCCAAGCAAATATGAACAAAAGCTCAACTTCAATTGCCTAGAAAAAGCTTTGACGGGACAAGGTGAAACGACCATAATGCAGGAAAACATTTTGTAAGGTTCAACGCAAATTCATCTGTTAGCACAGTGCCCACACACAATGTTACGTAAAGCAGTATTTATCTAACAGTCTTTATGTAAGGACGTGTGATGTCTTATCCAATTAGGTTTATTTTGAGTTTCTTATCGAGTGATTTCGCCATGCGTTGTAGTTAAGCTGCGTGATTCGTTTGTATATCGTACCCAGTATACCATCGTTCTGTTTACGGCGCTATACTATTTATACGAAGAACAAAAGAAAAGACTGAGACATGGGAAGAATACTTTTGCTCACCAATAAACTTGTATGCTAAACAAAGTTGAACAAAAGCTCAACTTCAATTGCCTAGAAAAAGCTTTGACGGGACGAGGTGATACTTAACTACGGTTTGGGACCCTCATCAACCTGACCTTGCTACTTCAATCAATTGTGTACCGATCCAATATTCTTTTTGTTTCTTTTGTATAATTTCATTTTTATTTGCTGAGAGTGATCATCTGTGCAATATTACCACTCTAGTGGTTTTCCTAGTCTGGCTGTGCAATATCCAACCTGTAGATTTGCGTTTGCCTGTGAGATAAGGTGCTCTGCAAACTGTCTTTTTGTATTGTTTATGATTGCCGTCATATTTTGCGTTTATCTCAGTGATTGACGAGTTGATTCAAAGGTTTTGGGACCTCTGTCAGGCTTTGCGGCTTTAGTACCAACCTCCTCTTGATTTGAAAAGGATGTAATTAGTGAAACAAAACAAGCGATAGTGAGAACTACCTTTATTAAAATAAACGCACATGGAGGACAAATAGAAAAAATAAAAGCTTATGGTGTTGTTTACGACCTTTGTGCATGTCCAATAAAAGCGAACAAGACACGTGCGTCCTTGTTTTTCATGCTCATCTCATGCGTTTATACATTCAGTAGTCATTATGTCAATGAAAATGCGCAAGGGAGCTGCCTTTTGCGAGTACAGACTAAATTCTGCAACACTTACAGGACGAAACATCCTGGAATGACACCGACTTCTCCCAAGCCTTTCACATTTGAAGATTTGCTGACCGAATAGGATACGTAATTTACTATAAGGCGACGGTCTAATTTGACGCCATACACATTTCCTTAGATAAAGCTGAAAGAACGTATACAAAGTGTTCTTGCACAACACAGCATACTGCAGAACAGCAATTTTAGTCCACTGTGCATTCTGTGAAGAGGATCACATTCAGAAAGCAGCATAGGTGCCCTATTCAACCCGAAAAAGTGTGGTAGTAAAATGCCATGCTACTAAGCTCGAAGCAAACTTCCACTTTAGATGACATTGGGAACAATTGTGAACTTAACACGCCATTTTGTCTAGCAAAGGTAAAATGCCTGATTCATCGCTCTGGACGGCGCTTCGAACGCGCAGCCAGATCAGACGTGCTTCGTATGGGCTCTGCATTTTTTCAGCATTTCGGCGAATATTCTCACAGTGTACTTACGAATCTTGGTGCACAGGACCGTGAACCCCTCCGGAGTGAGTGGACAGTGTCCCTTTTCGATCATTTTACGAACGTGTTCTTCAATGGACGACTTGTGCTCCAAATCGACGGGTTACGCCTATAGCCCCGTCTAGGCTTAACTCGAGTGCGGCCGTGCCAGCTGGCTGTCGCGTATAAGCCAACTGCATCATGGACTCGATGAACCCCCCTCTACCCATCGCAGGCCCAATTCAGCAAATAGAACGTCTCATGGATTCAACCATGACCTCTCATACGAATGAAATCACCGTGGAACATCGGAACGCCAACTCAATGTGGCCGGGAACGCGCCCGGTATCTGAGGTAGACGCGAAGGTGGATGCGGCCGGCTCGGCGTCCCTGACGGCGACGCCGCTCATGACGACGAGCCTGGAGGACAACATGGAGCAGGAAGATGATGACACATCGGACTGGAGCCTGGTCAACTACCACAGATACACGACGCGAAGACTCAAGGGCGAACTGCTATCGGAGCGGGTGAGTAGGCCTCACTTTTTCGGGCTCGTTAGGCCGCTTAATCAAATGTCTATAGTAGAGGTCCCGAAGTCAACCATTGCCCACCTCATTGGACAAACTGCTCCTACTAACGTTGCAGCCGAACACTCGGCATTTAGGTACATACCGTAAGCCAATGCAGTTAGACTTTCCATTTGGGATCAACAGCACTTGAACAATTTGCTGGCACAGCGCGAGCTCACACTAACGCCGGGAACTTCAGGTGAGGCACGTAGGATTCCTGTTGAAATAGTGGATTCAACCCAACCTGCTGAAGTCACTAGCAAGGCGGTCGTGAAAATTCGACCGGAGCACACCGAGGAATACACCGCCAATCACATTCGCTGCGAATCTGATAACATTCTGGGATTTATAATTATGTAAAGACACAGATGCTTCTGGTCACGTTTGATACGCCACATCCTCCTAGAAGGCTCTCCTTGGACTACGAAATTTTCCCAGTGTACGAGCACCGACCTAGGGCCCTGGCATGCTTCCGGTGTCACGGGCTGGGCCACATGGCCAAGTTCTGCCCCTCGCCGGCGGTATGTCGTCACTGCGGTCGAACGCATAAGGAAGATCGCCAATGTGAAGAGACACCATTCTGCGTTGCCTGCCAGGCAGCGGGGCATATTTCTTTGGGCCCCAACTGCCCCACTAGAGCGCGTAAAGCCGCAAGCTCGCCACCTCCGAAGAAATCTCCTGCTAGTGAAACAGAACGTGGAGAGCAGGAACCACCGCTAGTTAATAGCACAGGCACTCCTCTCAAGACATGGTCGCAAGTAATGACTTCGAACAGAGTGAAAAGTAACGGCAAGGGTGAGGATAAGATTGAACGCTTCTAGCAAGTCCAAGCAGTCTCGTCAGGCGCCTAGAGCAAGTTCCAACAACAAATGGAAAACTTAATACAGCAGAAATTAGATGCTATCAAAAAGCAGATCACATCTTGGATACAAGCCTCCCAAGGACAACACGCACAAGCTGCAATCAACCCACCACAACTCTGAAGAGCTACAAAGCCACTTGCTCCAGCACCCCCTAAGAAACCGTCTCTAATTCCACCAGAACACACCTTGCAATCTAAAGCTACGTCGCTGCCAAACACCGAAACGCAGTGTGCGCCTCAGAACTCCCCTGCTTCTCTCGAAAGAAAATCTCCCGCTACAGTGGACCGGGCAATGGACACCATCATGCAACTTCTCGAGAAATTGAACTCTCATATGGAGGCAATTGAGCGAGCGATCGAACAACAATAACAGGTTATCATGCAGCACAAAGAAGTCAACGAGCGGGAGCTTGCCCAGCATAAGGCTACTTTAGACGAAGAGGAATTGGCGGCGAGTCCGCAACCGCAGCAGGGATTAATCATGAAATCACCCAACAATATATGTATTCAGTGGAACTGCAGGAGCATCTCTCAGAATGTTCAAGCGTTAATGTATCACGTTGATCAATACAAACCCCTCATCATTCTGCTTCAGGAAACTAGGGGCCCAGTTTGAATACATAATTATCAGACCTTCACGCACCCGACAATCACTCACGTTTCTGGAAGGGGCACAGACCTTGTGCCGTTGCAGAAAGGGCAGGCAGCAGTATTTGTTCACAAGTCATGTACTGCAATACTCATGGATACAACGCAGGCTAGCAATCATTACAGGGAGATCGTGGCAGTCAAGCTTGCTTTACCCGGCAAAGGCAAACAGCACTCGTTGGTGGTGGCCTCGGTATACTACCGACCACGTAGTGGCACCACATCGCCGAACGAATACGCATGGATTCGGAAGCTGTTGCACGAGGCCAACAGCACTCAGATCATCATAGGAGGCGACTTCAATGCCAAACATGGTATCTGGGAATATGCCACAGCCGATTCAAGAGGACGCATCCGGGCTGATGAATTAGAGTCATTACCGCTTCATATTTGCAACACCATAGGGGTGCATACCCGAGCAGGGCTTCACGCGAAGCAAGCCGATACCACGTCCGGTTTAACCATTGCCACCCCGAAAGTAGTAAAACGCTGGGAAACTCATCCTACCACCTGGGGCAGTGATCACTACCCCATTATTTTCACCATCAATAAGAAGATTCGCAAACAACGCGAACTTATTCGCACTATCAACTGGTCCCACTTCCGAGAAAGCGTCGGAGATAAATTCGAATCCATTGAAGAATTCGCTCAGCTTATGCGCGACAACCTCAGTTCTGCCACCGAAGAAACACTTGGGGAAGAAGACGAGGGAGTAATCGACTCCCGGATGATCGCTGTCTGGAAGAAAGCTAACAAGCTCACACAGAAGTACAAGACCAATGGTAGAAGGTATCAGACTCTCCGTCGCATCAGAGGCATCTTTGAGCTTATCAGGCAGCACGGCGAAGACCTCAGTCGAGCGCAATGGGTCTCTACCTGCGAGCGACTAGGAAAGATCAACGGCATGAAACAGCTCTGGGGGGTCCTTCGCAAAATGCTTGGCAAAGGCACAGGACAATCCTAGAAACCCTTACACTTCGACACGGCACCGACAAGCACGAAGAGGAAATCATAAAAACATTCTTCTCTCACGCAAGCACTACGCCGCCCGCGCCCTTCGAAACGCCAAAGCTAGACTCTACGAACCGTGACCTAGATACCCCGTTTACGCTGGGAGAACTTCATGCCGCCATTAAACAGGGTAGAAGCGATTCTTCACCAGGGCATGATGGTATTACCTAGAAAATGTTACGAAACTTGTCAGAAGAAACGAAAATGGCTCTCCTAGAAGTGATAAACAAGCAGTGGTCCCAAGGAATTGTTCTGGATCGCATGCGCCTGTCAATAATAAATCCGATACCAAAACCGGGGCAAGACTCTACAAAAAGCGCCAATCTCCGCCCAATATCGCTTACACCAATCATATGTAAGCTCACTGAGCGGATGATACATACCAGGATAACCCACTACATCGAATATCGCAAACCAGACTTGCATCCGTCCCAAGCCGGGTTTAGACCCAACATGGGAACCCACAATAACCTCTGGTTGCTTCGGAGGGTCCTAAATGGAAATTCACGGAGTGTGCCGCCGGACTACATCCTAGCTGTCGACACGCGGAATGCATTTGAAAATGTCAAGCAAGATCAAATTCTCCCAAATCTAAATAAAATAAATTTTGGGGCTTTACGTGCCAAAACCAGTTCTGATTGTGAGGCACGCCGTAGTGGGGGACTCCGGAAATTTGGACCACCTGGAGTTCTTTAACGTGCACCTAAATCTAAGTACACGGGTGTTTTCGCATTTCGCCCCCGCCGCGGCCGGGATTCGATCCCGCGACCTCGTGCTCAGCAGCCCAACACCATAGCCACTGAGCAACCGCGGCGGCTGTTCTCCCAGATCTAGCAAGAATATATCCCAGCCAACGAACAATAGACTGGATCGCAAGATTTCTTGAAGCCAGACCCATTCGACTTCGCAACAACAACAATGCCGTTCCAGCTAAATACTATCTTGATCGAGGAGTCCCTCAGGGTTCGATTTTGGGCCCACTGCTTTTTAATGTGGCCATGCTTACAGTGGCCCGCGAACTAGAGTCAAGCACTAACGCCCGCTATGCCATATATGCGGATGACATAACCATTTGGACAGAAGCACTAGACTATGGCGGGAACATTGAGCACATGGCCACCGAACTTCAAGCTGCCCTTATTGCACTCAAAGACACCTTTCTTAAACTGGGACTCACCTTAGCACCTGAGAAAACGCAACTTCTATGTGTCAATGGCAGACGAAGCGTCCTCCTGCCACAACAGGCAATAATGTTGTCAATGGGTCAGCATGAACTCAAGGCCACCCCCGGTCACGTTAAAATTCTTGGTATTCCCATCCACAGTTGGAATACGGGACAATTTTGGACGACTGAGCTCAAAAAGCAATGGCCCAGGCTTTTGCACACTATGAAGCACGTCTCCAAGTTCGGCGGGGCACGGCAGGCCGACTTCACGACCCCTATCAGATCCATCGCAATTGGTAAAATCACCTATGGAAGCACAGTCGTAACACCAGCAAAAACAGCCGAAAAAAAGTATTCAAGTACTCTACCGACAAATCTTTCGGACAATTACAGGTCTCCCGAAGTTCATGAATATATGCAAAGTGCAAGACTTAGCGCCCCTGCCACCCATCGAGCACGTCATCAAACATGCTCAGACATCACTGAACAATCGATTGCTTCTCACAAGACAGGGCCAGGATACACTGCTGTGGGACACCCGACGCGTCCGCATAGAACCGCGGAACACTGCCGGCGAAGAAACCACCCTTGTTTTTCCTACCCTTTACGCCTCCAAGATGTCTACGCCACTCGCAACAGGTGCCACTATGGCCACACAGCGCCTCTCTCACAGACACAATCAGTACGACGCCAACGCAATATTTACTGACGCCGCACTCGATGGCGACCGCATGGCTCTGGCCTGGTACAAACCCTCGACCGGTGAGGCCAGGCGCTACATTTGTAGACTAAACTACGCGGCACCTGCACAGGCAGAACTTTTGGCCATCTGGACCGCCTTACAAGACAAGAAGCGCCATCCACCATCTGCACCGACTCATCCGAAGCTTTAAAAGACATTGAGGGCCCCAGTATGGAAGATATCACTGCTCAACGCATCCGCCATATTCTACAGCACAAGCAGTAGAATGGCATTGACGTTAGTGTCACCTGGACGCCGGGACACGTGGGGGCCCAGGGGGGAGGTAACGAGGTGGCACATGGTCTTGCAACCTCACAATCTGGAGTTTTACCTTTTCGTCTCCAACCTCTCCTACGCGGGTCTCCCGACCTTGGTGACCACCCCTATGCGGATTTGCCGCCAAACTCTCATTTCGAAATGGCACGAATACGTAGCTTCCTCAAGTACGCTAACAGGGAGCGACTCAAACATCTCACTCCTCCTTACATGTTTAAGGACCTCGCCCTCAGCCGATCCCAGGAAATATCCATAAATAAAATACTTGCCAATACAGACACTACCCCTGACAGAATTCACAAATGGCAGACTTTGGCTGACCAAAAGAAGGGCATTGACGCCTCTGCCCCCCCAATGTGCACCTTCTGCCACTACATATGCGAAGCCAACTTGCAGCATCTCATTTTACACTGTCCCACGTTAAATATTTATCGAGACGACAGCAATATCTTTCTGCATTGCCACATTGAAGCTTTACAGAACGACATTCTCGAAAGCCCCGCGCGCCATGTTCGCGCGCCATGTTCTTGCCCTTGGCAAGAAAGTAAAGGCGCGTGATTGAATAGAACTTCACAACATCGTTTGTGAGCTCTTTCTTGTGCCGCGCACAGCCGATCGAATTCGGACGATTCATCTGCAGAAAGGATGCAAAGTCGGCGATACTGTTCCTTCGTAACTCATTTAAACTGAAGCACAGCGTGAAGGCGTTCGAGCGATGCTACCAGTCTTTAGTGCCTTCGAAGGGATCAACAGCCCTGACCTACTCATGTGCAGAAGGGAGCAACAGCCCTGACATACTCATTCTGTTGTATTAAGTAATGTCCCTGAGCAGTCGGAGCACTTGCTTCTTTGCAGGAGCTTCCTTGCTACATAGCCTGCTATATAGAATATAAGCCTAGAGTCATTTTTCTTTTCCCTGTAGCAGCGCAGCGGTGATCGATGTCGCAGGCGCTGAGCACCTCATGTGCGGCTTGCAAATTTCCAACGTCGAGGAGCTCATGGACGTACGCTTTTCGGAGTACCGCTTGCTCATTAACGTCGCCGATACAGAGCAAGCTACTGAGCAGCCCGGGGCGAACATTTCCGTTGTCAGGAGACCTTGCGTGATTCGTAAATTTCAGTACTCTTTCTCACAAATTTAGAACCTGACTTGCAGTTCGAAGCGAAGCAGTAAGTCTCCTTGGGGGTCTTCTTTGGTGGAGAAATGCCGCCGCTAATCTCATCGGTCATTTTTCCGACTTGGAACATTCCACAGCGCTGAGGAAGTTGCAAACTGTACAAAAGACCCGGAGCTTTTCACCTTTGAAACTGACACGAACAGACGATATACAACTATTCCAATACGGGCTTTATTTTTCTTTTTGCTCGCCGCCTGCCACCTGTGGCAGACGACACGCGCTGCGGAACTCTTCTACTGACCGCAGCGCCAATTTTGCGTCATGACTTGGAGGAGCGGTGAACTACGCTCCAGACACGCCGGTCGGCACACCTACCCATCAAGCCACTGTAGCCCTGCGTTAGTCACAAAAACGTATGCTGTGAAAACAGAGATAAAATTGAAGCTATTATTGAATCAAACTATTTTCTGAAGGACTCCCTCTTGCAATTTGAACAAGAATTTTGAAAGCTTTCCTCAATGCGGATAGCTTGTCTCTAATAAACGTTTTCCGCAGGTACCCATATTCAGTGCCAATACAACTTTATTCGAAATGCTGTACTCTTTTGAACAAAACCACTATTGGAAGCAATTGGCTCTGTTACGGGAACCAAGGCATAACGATAGGTAAGTTGTGCGAGCATATTTAACAAATTTGCAGAAATACATTTATCAAACATGCGCTGCACCTCTGTTAATTAATGCTTGAACTATAGAAATATTCAGTGGAATAATTTTTCGACTGCACACAGAGTAACTTAAGTAACCTGCACTGTACGTAAAAATCCTGATTGTTGTTTCTTGTTTTGTTCGTTTTTTTTGCTTGTTCCAAAGGTGGCTGAAAAACGCCATAGACGTGGTTGCATTTTACTCTCCTACGAATAACCGAATTGGTGAGAAAGATACTGGCTTTCTGACTCATTTATGCATGAATATTATAAAAATAGCCAGTGAAAAGACCGTTGATAAGATTGCTTGAGAGTAACTTAGGGAAAAGTGCTGATATTAACGCGTGAGTGCAGTTTCAACTAATAAATTTGTAATCATGCTCTGTAGGATTTACTGCACCAATTTACTGCACAAGACTCATAACGAAAACCATCATAGCAATTTTCCACGACCGTCTTTTGCAAGTGTTTATTCATGCATGCGACCATTGAAAAAAATAGCTGAAAAGAAATGAAATGGTAGCGGCAGCTGGTGAACGATATAACGTTTTTAATGTTGATAGTCACTAGTCATTTATTGCACCAGTTTGGTGTGTGGTCAAAGTACTGACAGGGAACAATCATCAGATGGTTAACACCTCTCTGCTATGTATAGCAGTGGTCCACAAATAAACAAATACGGAGAGAGATAAAACTTTATTTTGTCCATGATGGGGTCTGGGGGCGGCGGGGGTTGGGAGACTAACCCCCAGGCCTCCCCTTCCTCAGACGGCGGCCAGCCCTTGTTTTCTGGCGGCGTCTTCGGCCATCCGGACGGCCCAGAGCTGCTCTTCTGGGTACAAGCTGAGCAGCAAAGTCTCCCACTGCTCGGCCGTAGTTATGATGTGTGTAGTGTTAGTGCGGTGAGTGTTGGTGGGTGTAGCTTTCGGGCATGCCCAGATGATGTGATCGAGGTCAGCGCGGGCCTCGCAGGCTTTGCAGAGTGGGGAGTATGCATCGGGGTAAATTCGGTGGTATAGCACGGGGTTTGGGAAAGTTCGCGTCTGAAGTAGTCGCCAAGTGCTGGATTGTGAATTATTCAGTGTTTTGTGTGCCGGTGGGTAGCGTAATCGCTCTCTGCAGTAGTGGAGGAGGATTTCTCTGAATGTGACCATGCGGTCGCGCGCGTGTCCGTGGTGCGGAACTAAGGGCTCATCAGGACTGGAAGATGCAGGAGACGGATGATGCGCCTGGTGTGCCAGAGCTCGGGCGGCATCGTGGGCGGCTTCGTTTCCAGCCAGACCCGAATGACGCGGCGTTGCCTTGAGCCGGGAGTGTCGGAGAGTATTTTCTGTGCTTGGGGTGCTATGAGTCCTCTTGTGTAGTTGCGAATGGCCGTTTTTGAATCGCTGATAATGTAGTGTGCATTGGTAGAGGCATAAGCCAAGGCGACGGCCGTTTCCTCTCCTTCTTCGGGTTGAGTGGCGAGTATTGATACGGCCGCGGCGAGGCGGTATTGCGAGCCCGCGACTACGGCGACCGCCATGGCGTTCTGGTGGGGGTATTCCGCGGTGTCCACGTAGGCTACATCTGCGGCGTGGTCGTAGCGCTTTTGTAGATGTTTAGCTCTGTCTGCACGTCGCTCCTGATTGTGTTCTGGGTGCATATTACGAGGTATGGGCGATATAACTAACTGAGCGCGAATGTTTGGAGGGACGGGTACTTTTGGTCCGAATTGGGTGGTGTAGGTTATGCCTAGGGTGCGCAGAATGTGTCTGCCCGTGGTGGAGTTGGCGAGTCGTTCATATTGGCTTATACGCTGAGCTTCAATGAGCTCGTCTATGGTATTGTGAAGGCCGAGGGCATCCAGTTTCTCGTTAGATGTGGAAATTGGAAGCTGTAGGGCTTGCTTATAGGCCCTCTTAACAAATACGGAATTACACAGGCAGCGGCTAATAACTAGCGCAAATAAGGAAAAAGGGCAAACAGAGCTCAAAGCCTTCGGGACGCCTCATACTACTGTAGAAGAAACAGATAGCTGGTTATTACTCAGTATAGACTCGAGGCGGTTTGTTAAAACCACTTTGATCCAGTTCAGAATATGCGGGCACAATTTTAGCTAGTGGAACTTTGCCAATAGGCGCTGGTGCGGTCCTTTTTCAATACTGTTTTTGTCATCTAAGAAGACAGAATAGATTCGAATGTTCATTTCAAGATTACACTGCAGTCTAAAAGTAAATAAATGTGTTTGGTTTTAACAGGACCGTCCTTTGCCAAGTGGTGAATGGTGAAATAGTGAAAGAAGTTGTTTGAGTCTAGAAAGTCTATTAGCTGCGGAAAGATGACGTCTTCGCGATATTTGGAGTGGTTGTTATTCAGATGGAGTGATAGTTAAGGGGAGTCTGTGCTACCTTATTTGAAGGCGGGACCAAACTTGCTTGATAAATATTTAGTCATCTTGACTGATAAGCTTTAGAAGAGAATGTGTGAATAAAAGAGAACGATGCGCTGAAGAGATGCGTTTCATACGTTCAGAACCCTGAGAACCTTAAGGCTGCGAATTGGAGTTTTGTGGCACCTAGAATGACTGAAATAGATTTCTACGACTCTTCACCAAAGCAGATCAAGTAGCCAGAGGAGCCCCCCTGCTCACTGTAGGGGACCTAAACGCCCCTGCGGTGGCATGGGGATGCCCGGTGGACCGCCGAAAGGGAAGACAACCATGGCTTGACGGACAGAAATAGGTCTTACACTTGTCACAGATCCAACCTGTCCAACTCGTCTGGGAAACAGTGTTAGTAGAGACACTACTCCGGACCTGACATTCGCAAAACGAATACAACAGGCAGGCTGGATCAACACACAGGACAACTTGCGCAGCGACCACTATACAATCCAAACCACAGTTCGAGTGGGCCCGCGAAAGCCCAAGGGCCGTCAACTCCACCTCACAGACTGGGACGCTTTCCGGCAGGTCAGAGCCATCACCTCTATCTCCAGTAACCAACACCCTTTGGAAGATTGGGTCGCATCCTTGCTACAAGACGTGAATGAAGCAACTAAATTGGTGCCAGAGGAAGCCAATCTGCAGGAGGCAGATAGCAAGTTACTGCATATGTTGGAAGCCCTCGCCAGTCTGCAGCGCAGATAGAAACGCAACAAGCTCAACCGAACGCTAAGAAAAACGCATTGCCACGCTCGCCATTCATATCGAAGACTATGCACAACAACTTACTCGTCAAAATTGGCACAGTACATGCGACAGCATGGAGCGGCAACCAAACCTACCCAAAACGTGGAATATCATTATTTGCCTCCTCGATCCGGCCAACAGCAAGAACACACAACAGCACAACTTGCCAAAGATTATTCACACCCATCCGGGCACGGACGCACAGCTTCTTCAAGAGCTGATAGACCGCTAAGTAGGACCTCAACCTACTACGCCCGCTCCAGCATACACTGGCACCGCTAATGACCATCTGGACGTGCCCATACAATCAGCAGAAGTACGTGCAGCCATCCTCGCACCCGCCCTAACTCGGCCCCTGGGCCTGATGGCATTACTAATAAAATGTTTCGCAACCTAGATGAGGACTCTCGAACAGCCCTCACATCTTATTTTAACGCGTACTGGGAAATTGGACAACTCTTGTCACAATGGAAAGAAGCCAAAATCATTATGATTCCCAAACTCGGGAAGCGCCTCCTACTCGAAAACGTCCGCCCCATCTCACTTACTTCTTGTGTCGGAAAGGTCCTCGAACACGTCATCCTCACACGCTTATACAAGCATATGGACGACAGCGATCTCTTCCCCAATACCATAGTTGGCTTCCGCGCTAAACTTTCTACACAAGATATCATGATTCAGCTCAAGCACCAAATTATAGATGGCGATAAAAGTTCGAGGCTGGACACCAGAGGCATCTTGGGGCTAGACCTAACTAAGGCTTTCGATAACGTCACGCATGAGGCCATACTGACCCAACTGGCACATCTCCAGGTTGGACACTGAACATATAACTACCTCAATGATTTCCTTACAGGTCGCACGGCCACCATCCATTAGAGGGCTGCAGTCGCCAAGTATTCACTTTGGCAGCAAAGGTACGCCGCAAGGATCGGTTCTGTCCCCTTTTCTGTTTAACGTGGCCTTGCTCGGATTACCGCCTGCATTAGCTAGCATCCCCAACGAAGCATAGCCTCTACGCGGACGACATCAACCTGTGGGTCACCGGGGGCAGCGACGGGGACATCCAAGACACGGTGCAGCAAGCCATCAACGAGGTTGTTGCATACGTAGAACCACGCGGCCTTGGTTGCTCCCCACAGAAGTCGGAGCTCCTTCTATACAAGCCTACGTGGGGAGGTCGACGCCCAGACCCTCATCCCCCTGAGATACAACTCCACGTTCATCAGCAACTCATACCTACAGTGCCTAGCATCCGTATCTTTGGCTTACGCATCCAACAAAACGGCAGAAACACGGAGATGCTGAAGCAATTAGATAGTCATCTGCACCAAACCACTCGCCTCATTACACGCATCGCAAATCGACATCACGGCATGAAAGAAAACAAGCTGATTCGTCTGGTAACCACCTACGCCCTGAGCAGGATCACCTATGTCGCCCCGTACCTTCACCTCAGTGTGACTGACAAGCTCAAACAACACCATGATCAAGAGGGCCTATAAGCAAGCCCTACATCTTCCAATTTCCACATCTAACGAGAAACTGGACGCCCTCAGCATTCACAATACCGTAGACGAGCTTATTGAAGCTCAGCGTATAACCCAATACGAACGACTCGCCAACTCCACCACGGGCAGGCACATTCTGCGCACCCTAGGGATAACCTACACCACCCAATTCGGACCAAAAGTACCCGTCCCTCCAAACATTCGCGCTCAGTTAGTTATATCGCCCATACCTCGTAATATGCACCCAGAACACAATCAGGAGCGACCTGCAGATAGAGCTAAACATCTACAAAAGCGCTGCGACCAAGCCGGAGATGTAGCCTACGTGGACACTGCGGAATACCCCCACCAGAACGCCATGGCGGTCGACGCAGTCTGGGGCTCGCAGTGCCGCCTCACAGCGGCCGCATCAATACTCACCACTCAACCCGAAGAAGGAGAGGAAACGGCCATCGCCTTGGCCTATGCCTCTTCCAATGCACACTACATCATCAGCGATTCAAAAACGGCCATTCGCAACTACACAAGAGGACTCATAGCACCCCAAGCAGAGAAAATATTCTCCGGCATTCCTGCCTGAAGGCAACGCCGCGTACAGATCATCTGGGCCCCTGGTCATTCGGGTCTGGCTAGAAACGAAGCCGCCCACGATGCCGCCCGAGCTCTCGCACACCAGGCGCATCATGTCTCCGGCGTCTTCCGATCCTGACAAGCCCTCTGTTCTGCATCGCGGTCACGCGCGCGACCGAATGGTCACATTCAGAGAAATCCTCCTCCACTACTGCAGAGAGCGCTTACGCTACCCCCTCCCCCCCAGCACAAAAACACTGAATAAGTCACAATCCACCGCTTGGCGACAACTTTCCCAAACCCCATGCTATACCACCACATTTACCCCGATGCATACTCCCCACTCTGCAAAGCCCGCGAGACCCGCGCTGACCTCGACCACATCATCTGGGCATGCCCGAAAGCTACACCCACCAACACCCACCGCACTAACTCTACACGCACCATAACTACGGCCGAGCAGTAGGAGACTTTGCTGCTCAGCTTGGACCCGCAGAAGAGCAGCTCTGGGCCGTCCGGATGGCAGAAGACGCCGCCAGAAAGCAAGGGCTTGCCGCCGTCTGAGGAAGGGGAGACCTGGGGGTTTCTCCCAACCCCCGCCGCCCCCAGACCCCATCATGGACACAATAAAGTTTTATCTCTCTCTCCGACTTAGAAAATGTAATGGTACACATGGTTGATGCATCGTCGCGTGGGTGAAGGAAAGAATGCGTTTGTAGTTCATGGGTGAAAGGAGATATAAATGCTCTATTGTAGATATCTCCACATGTTATATCGGAGTCTATTTCTTGTTCACTATTGCTTAATGTATAGAGGTGGCCTGCATGGGGTATATTATTGCGATAGCAATTATATGGACACTTGAACCGGATTTCTGCCGTCGGCGTCGTCGTCGCCGTCGTCGTCGCCGTCGCCGTCGCCGTCGCCGTGACGTTCCCTATAGATAAAATCTTCGCCGCGCGCCGTATGACCGAGAGGAAGCGTGCGGAGACGCGCGCTATCACGGAGAGCGAACGAACTCAATCTCCCACGCGCAAGCAAGGAAGCAGGAAGCCAGCGCCGGAGGGAGCAAGGGGGGGGGGGGGGGGGGGGGCGCACTTCTCTGCCAACAACCGCGCTCGTCGCTCGCTCGCACCGTCTCTTATCTCCACACGGCTCTGACCTTTAAGTGCATTCGCCGCTCAGTTTCCGTTGAAGCGATAGACCGCACGTACCTTCGCCCGTTGCGGCGTATGCTTGCTGCCAGCGTTTTGACAGTCGTTGTCTGCTGTCATTCAGTGTGATCTCTTCGTGTTTGTGCGCGCTCACACCACGCTTGTTCATTCAGTTCGTAATAGTCGGGCCACATTTTCCAACGCACGCTACACACGCAATGCTGCCCGGATCGGCAGTGCAGCGCTACAGGTGTGTCCCTTCGCACGCGCTGCCCACGGGAAGCGCTTCTCATCAACACCACCGTTTCACATGCGCCTTCTCGTGGTCATCGAGTCTCTCTTCATGTCGGTCTACTTACGCCGCAGCACACCTGCTTACTTAATCAGCTCATGTTTACTACAATTCATATTGCTACCAAAGCCGCTCACCTTACTTCGTATGACATTGCTGTGTTGCTATCGCATTCATTGCTTCGCCCTTAGGGCGAAACTGTGACATTTTTGCTTGCGAGAATTTCGTCTTATTACTTGTTAAATATTTCGGTGACTCTCTATAAGGAACGCTTGACCTTGAGGGCAACGGTTGAATGTGTAGCTTCTATGGTGCCATACAAAATTAAAAATTAAATTGTGGTGTTTTACGTGCCAAAACCAGTTCTGATTATGAGGCACGCTGTAGTGGAGGACTCCGGAATAATTTGAACCTCCTGGGGTTCGTTAACGTGCACCTAAATCTAAATACATGGGTGTTTTCGCATTTCCCTCCAATAAAAATGCGGCTGCCGTGGCCAGGATGTGATCCCGCGCCCTCGTGCTTAGCAGCCCAACACCATATCCACTAAGGAACCATGGCTGGTTATGGGGCCATACTAGTCCTAAGTGGGAAACTTCCGCGTTATTTGGCCTTACTATAGAAATGTTTTTTTCTTGTTTATTACGCAATTCAAAGCTTGCGTAAACCAAGGCTCATGGTAGTTAGTATACGTTGTGACTATGTATATAAATATTGTAATTATTTCAGGTGCAGTCTGTTTAAAAAACAACCAATTTACCTCGATACATTACGATTGATGGATTGTGACACATCAACGCTGCTTTTTATGAGACCATTTTTGAGCATCTTCTATACCTATCATTTCGCACAAGTGTGTGGCAATATCACTGTTTTATAGTGTTATCCATGTACTCATTAATGTGCTAGCTCGAAATTACGAGGAGGCAGAAGAAATATTGACATATGTTTGCACGCATGTAAGTTAAGCAGAAATGTCGGGTGGTTCTTTAGGGTAATTAGCTGGCCTGTTTCCTGCGCTTCTTGGAAAAGTGGTGTTGATGTTGTTATTTCAGAAATACCTTGGGCAATACTCCATCCACCCTTTTTCCGTCCAGGACTACCTCGGTAAGATATACATTGTTTGCATATATTTTTGTGAGAATAGGTAAAATAACGAATATAGAGTGTGTAAAAATGTGATCAGCTTCGATGCCCGGCTTCTATGGCGGAATGTGTCGCTAAATTATGGCTACTGGGCGAAAAAAGGAAATGTTGTTTTGGTGACCCAAACATCGTACAGAGATTTCGCTATGTCAGGCTTTAGGAGCTGTATTTGCGGAGTACAGTTATTGAAAAGCTGGAAGTGTTCTTATTGGTTTATTTTCATATCCTGAAAGGTGCAGTCATGTGTCCGAAACATTGTAGTTTTGGTAAATTTAACTATTATCCCCCAAAAAGACATATTTGCTTACTTTCGCAAAGCAACGAACACAATAGGCTTTGCTTCGTCATTTCTAATTGTTTCTGTGGTTATTTATATATTACAATAAACACTTTGCAAGAATCCATGGCTGCTTCGAAAATTAAGCGTCATTTATAACAGCTCGACACTGAGAGCTCTGACATATATACAGCGGGTCTCAAAAGAAAGTTCACTAAGAACAACGGTCCCGCGAGAATATGAAAAAATTAGTCATCCTTTCCTGCACGTTTTCTTTAAGGCAAGAAATGTAAAATTGTGCGTTTGATAAGATGAGTAGCCACCATTGGAATGTGCAGTTGGATCTGAAACGTGAACTTTCCATGCACGAATACCGGCTTGAAAAAGAGCGCTGTCAGCGAATATTCACGAATGGCTCCAGTTCCTTTCGACAGGCACAGTCGTCTTTCTTTGTGCCTTCCGCCGCAGGGGCTTCTGCATCAGCAGGCGCTTGGCGTGTTGCGATATGCCGGATCCGAGCAGATGTGGGTGTGGACCCTGATGCGTCTAACGTGCGTGGCTTAGCCGTGCCATGGGTAAAGAGGATTGTGTGGGTTGAGCCGATGCTGAAGGCTTGGACTTTTAAGGCACCCTGGCGGAGGAAACACACTACTTTGGGCTCCGCTTTGCGCAGACGGCACCTCCGGATTTACTCATCCAGGGGAAATTGCACGCTGCCTTTGCGTGTCCTCTTCTCTACAGAACTTTCAGGTTCGACGACATCTCGTCATCCTCCCAAATCTTCGTCTTTGTCTCTCAGTTCGAATTTCTCATTTCATCTATTCATTTACTTTTTACCTCCGATCTTGTAGGCAGCATTGATTAACCTTGTGTCACATTCACCCGCAGGGGCGTCTGCGTCAGCAGGCGTTTGGTGTGTGGTGACACCATGGACCCGAGCACACTAGGATTGGATCCTCCCGCGAGTAGCCATGTGCGGCTTAGCTATGTCTGGGGAAAGAGGCATCCTGGGGGTTGAGCCGATGCCGGGTGTTTGAACCTTTAAGGCTCCCCGACGGAGGCAACACACCTCTTCGGCCTCTGCTTCCCATAGACGGCGCCTCCAGACTGACCCACCTGGAGGAAATCGCCAGTCGCCTTTTCCTGTCCCCTTCTCCACACTTTTTCTTTCTCTTTCACTGTTTCTTCTTTCCTGTCTTCTATTATCTTCTCCTTCCTACCAAATTTCCAGGCGGTGAGGGTTAACATTGTGTGGCTAACCAGTCTTGGTTATGCTGTATTTGGTTATGGCAGTGATGTACAGCTGGCGTTGGCAGGATTACCATTACAGGAACTGCTGTCACGTCCCCGTGTTGGGCTTGTTGGTGGGTGGTTGGCATCGCTGCCGAAAATCCCAGCTATACTCATGAACAGCGCTTTCCCTAAACTCCCTGATCGCCCTCAAAAACGAGGGCGCACCGAAGATGTATTTCAATTTTTTGGCAACAGAAAACAAAACTTTCCACGATTTCACGTCATCCACTCTGATAAGCCTGAAGAGACAGTGAAAATGATATCACGCTTCCTTGTCTCGAAGTCTCTGACTGAAGTTCTTCGCCCAAATTACAAAGCATCAAAATGGCAAGCGGTGATCTGCTTCTGGAGCTCTGGCATCAAATACAATTAGAAAAACTGCCGAAATTAGTGTCATTTGGGGACGTCCCAACAACACTGACCCCACACCGTACAATGAACACCACTAGCGGCGTTGTCTCAGATGATGATTTAATGGAGCTGACCGAGGCTGAACTCTTGGAGGGCTTCAGTGAGCAGAATGTCATAAACGTTAAGCGAATTAAGATGAGGCGTGACGGCAAAGAAATCCAGACTAAGCACCTGATACTTACTTTCAACTCAAGTGTTCTTCCCGAGTCCATCGAGGCTGGGTACATCAAACTTGTGTTAGGCCATACGTGCGAAATCGCCTCAGATGTTTCAAATGCCATCGATTCGGCCACTGCTCGCAGAAATGCCGAGGTCGCCTAACTTGTGCGAAATGCAATGTCCACGAACACACTTCTGAATCTTGTGAAAACTCACTGATCTGATGCCCGTGGTGTGGGGACCCGCCAACGTTACCGCACATCACGTGGATATGCCCAAACAGACCGAAACATATAAACTCCACACTACTAAAAACACAAGATTTTAACAGGCAGTGGGAGGCGCGGCTTGCGGACGAGGACCAGGACAGCCAACTGGCTCTCCTGGACCAAGCCCAGCGAACCGCTCGTGCCAGTGGAGCCCTGGACTAGGGGTCCCAACCACGGGACCTAAAATTTCATTTTCATTAAAGTTTTTCTTTATCTCTCTCTCTCTCTCTCAACTGTGTAAACTGTGATGGGGAACACGCCGCATACTCGTGGTCCTGCCCATGCTGGAAAAAAAAGGAAATTGTTGCAATTAAAGTTAAACAAAACATTTCGTTTAAAGACGCACGAAGGTAGGTGTCCTACATGCCAAAAACTAGCTTGCCGATGTGGCGCGTCAGGGGGCAGCGCCACAACGGCTTCCGGTGGCTGTCCGGCCCACACACCGCTTTTTAAAGCCAAAGCAGTCGTTGATTTCTTTTAACAATGTGGTCCTGCATGTTATTAGCCCAACAAGTTCGTAGCGCATCCTCTTTCCAGAGGATGCCGCTGTGATAGTAGTTATTATAGCGCATGCCTCCAGGCCCTTGTGGTTCAAGGGCTCTGTTTAGGCAGTAGTGCTTCGTGCTAATTACTGCATCTTAAATATTTTAAATATCGTATCATTCTTTCTAAATGAATTATTCATTTTCATAGTACACCTCATTAGTCATTGCCATGATTTTAGTACATGTATATTTTACGCACTTTACAGCGACTATCTTTAGGCCCTTTTACAGCCACGCCTCATCTATTTCTCAGAATTCATCGCTCCACTGCAAACTCACAAACACTGGCATGGCGCTCTTTGGCCATACCTGGCCCTTGCGTGACTAAACAACACACATTCATTCATTGTGCCACATTCAGGACGCCAGTGTTTGCAGGCAACTGCCAGGATACGCTGTTATCTCCTCGGACTTAGCTGACCTTTCTCGGGTGGTCACATACGTATGTAACTCCTTGCATTACGCGGAACACGACATCACGTACCCTATCGCTCAGACCTTCCTCAAAAGTTTACCCCCCACCCCTGCGTAACCCCTCCCCCCCCCCGATCGTTCTTAACTGCTACCTTCTCCCAAAACACCCAATTCACCTACTCCCTCCACTCCTCAAACAACCCAAATGACTGGATCAAACCCCCTACTGATTATCGGTGACTTTCATTGTGCTCACGTGGACTGTGGCTATTGGCGCACCAACCAAAGAGGTACAGTTTTATAGAATGAAACGCTGGTGCTCCGCCTGGCCATCTTTAATGATTTCAGCTGACCTACGCGGGTTGGGAACACTGTCACTGCCAATACTAGCCCAGACCTCACGCTTGGTAGCAACGTGGCCCACCTACAAAGGGAACGAACGCAAACTACGCTAGGCATCGACCACCTCCTAATTCGCATTGCAATAAACTATCGCCAACCTCAGCGAAAATTTACTGTTAGGAACACTAATTGGGATCAGCCCCGTAAATTCAGGCAAGTACAGCCAACACAGGCCCCCTTCAACCTAAACACCTGGAATACTCAGGAATGACTCCGGAATCATTACTACTCCCGAGTTGCCACTCCCAAACTCTGGTCTGGACGCGCCTCTCACGTGAGCATGGACAGAAAGGATTCACTCTCCCGCGCGACAGTGTTTCGTGAATTTATAGATACACAGCGGATATTGCGAGATTCCGCATTCGAGTTTTCGCCTTCGCTCTTCATTACAATAAGTTTAAAGAGCGATAAATGGCATTTTGTAGCTTTAGCTACACTGGCCTAGCCAAGCCCGTTTCGCGCGGCACATCAAGAGCCGTGCTGCGCATGCGCAAGGATCAGTGATGTCACACGGCTTGCGCACCGGAGCCACCGGAGCCGGCACCTCTCGCGCACTCCGCCGCCGCCGCGCGCGACTCACCGCCGCCGGTCTGCGCATTCCAGAGGAGTGACGTCGTAGCCGTGGTAGACGCACTGGCGCCGGCGCGCGCTCGCTGTGCAGTCGCCGTCTCACACAGCGCTGGAGCCGCTGCGCTTCTGACTGGCGTTTGACAGTGTGGTATAGCCACGGAGAAGGAGAGCGCAAATGCTGCTCAACAGCGCAGAAGAACGGAGAAGCTTGACTCATCGGATCCCGAAGTAGTTGCCTGGCAATTAGCGGTTGAGCGTAGGAGACAACCAGGAAAGCTAAGAATAATCAGCTGAACCTTTGCTAACGCTACGTATATCCTGGCATAGCCGAGCTAAGCCACTGCAACTGTTTTTTTACTTAGCGATGAAATTAAACGATTTGTTGTTGATTTTGGCGCCTCATCTATGTCTGCGACCTCAGCGGATCAACCAGGTCAAAATCCAGGCAGCTCGGCCAGCGCTACTAGAGGGACTCCTCAGCTTTCTTGCAACACTGGGCACTCTGCCGGCAATCTCTTATTCCTTCCGTGGTAGAGAACTGCTCTTTCCGCAGAACAGAACGCGTTGAACCGCGGGCTTAGTGTGCTCAGTTTCGCAGAAACCTGAATTTCTATGAATTGACGGACAGGATGCAGAGCCGATCTCCGAGGTCACATAGGCCACTCGCTGATAAGGTATCTTGCGTGCCTCGTCAACGCCATTCCAAGCTCGCTGGTGGTCGTCACATCTCCCATTCAAATCGGAATTACAAAGGGCGTGCGAATATTCAAAATTTTTAAAATAATTTGAATCCTACATGTGATTCGATTCTACATTTACTCGTGAATTCACTATTCAAAGTTCCGGAATATTAATTACTTTTCAATATATCAATATTAAAAACATTGTGGTAATAGTGAAGGAGACGGAAAGATGAATCTGACGACTGTTCCGGATGAATCTGCAGCATTATCTGCAGCTCGTGTCTTACACGGTCCGCAAGATTATTTGCTGGAAATCGTGTACGATCTCCGACGCACCGAAATGGAATCTACGCATCGGGGGACCTTTCCGGTTCCGCTGCACGCTGGCCATATAAAGGACCAGCCAAGCCTACAGCTACTGGGGCACGACGGTCTTTTCGGCACAGACTCACGATTCTTCATGTGCCAGGTCAGTTACCTAAATGAAATTAAGTGTTATTGCTCTAGCAATGTTATGCTTTTAAGAGTGTCGTGCCCCATTAGCAAACGACAAATGATTGAATGCTTTGAACATGCTAGCCTGTGTTTCGTTGATGCTATGCTATTCTGTCTCTACGACGGCTGTCTGACGCTTTCCCAAAACTTATTGCTCCTATCGGGGGACGTAGAACTAAAAAATCCAGGGCCCATGAATGCAGCGGAACGTGAACAAATGACAAACATTGAAAGGACTCTCGTAGAAATAAAAACAGGCCAGAAAACTGTGCTCGCGAAGTTAACGGAAATTACAACAAGACAAAGTGAATTTGAATCCAAAATTACGGGCTTGATAGAGAAGACAAGCAATGTAGAAAGTCGTATTGCTCGGGTGGAAAAAATTTAAGATAAATTTATGGCTAAACTGGACGACTTGGGGAAGAGAAGCCGTAGACAGAATTTGGTATTTTTCGGGTTACCTGACAGGGAGCATAACGAGACGTGGGAGGCGTCTCAAAAACTAATTCGTGGAATATGCGAAGATGTGATGAAACTTGATATTTCGGTTGAACGGGCTCATCGCGTAGGTGTTTTCAGAGAAGGCAAAAACCGGCCCATAGTAGCATGCTTTTCACGGTGTAAGGCTAGAGAAATCGTCTTTAAAAACGCTTACAGACTAAAAGGCACTTCGTACGGCATCTCTGAAGGTTTCAGCCGAGCCGTACAAGAAAAAAGACGTCAGCTTTGGAATTATGTGAAAGAAAAAAAGATAAAACAAAGAAAATCGCGTTCGCTTGAGTTATGATAAATTGATCATCAATGGGCAAACATTTGTCTGGGATAGCGATATGCGAACGCCAGTTCCACTACAGACGCATGCGCGACTGGATAGAGGCAAATGACGCATTCCGAATTCCGGTCCTCCCCAAGATAATCCAGCACGTTGCTCGCAGCCTGAACGGGTCTCTGTCCTGCTTGTAAATTGTCGCAGCATAAAGAACAAAGTCGATAGCTTCATGTCTTTAGTAGCTACTGTTAAACCTCAGATCGTGATGGGCACCCGAATCATGGTTAGACAAGACTATACCTAATGTAGAAATATTTCCACCTAGTTTTACTGTCTATCGGAAAGAGAGGCATGGGCATGGCGGGGGAGTATTGATTATGATATCAAATGCATTGTCAAGTACACAAATTTTATTTGAAAACGATTCTGAGTCTGTCTGGTGCCTTGTGAAATTACCTAAAGGAAACAATGTAGTGTACGGGACCTTCTACCGCCCACCCGACAGCAGCGACTCATTCGGACTGCTGTCTGAGATGCTATCTCTTGTGCCTAATAGTGTATTTTTGGGGGGTGATTTCAATTTTCCTGGCTACAACTGGAATGCCGGATGTGTGGCTGGTAATAGGTCCCGTATTTACACAGAGTTCGAAGAACTGGTCGGATTAAATGAATTGCAGCAATACGTACTGTAACCTACGCGAGAAAATGCAATTTTAGACTTAGTACTTTGCAATGAGCCGAACTTAATATTAAAAGTGGCTGTTTGCCCAGGTATTAGTGACCACAGGGCAGTTGTCATAGAACTTAACATACAGCGAGTACAGATGGCGCAAATTCCGCGAAGAAAAGTATACAGCTACGACAGAGGAGACTATGCCGGTATTAGGTCCGAACTTGAAAATTTCTTTCCTATTTTCCAGTATCTTTCAAACGCACGCTGTCCGTTAACATTGTGGTCATCATTCCGGGACAGAATACTTCAATTAGTCTAAATGCATGTTCCATGCAGGTACCTGCGACGACGAAAAAACAAAAGCCTTGGTTTAACGTAGAAATACGTAAACTTATTAGGAAACCAAGACAAACGTATAAAACGTTTTCTGCCGGCACCAGTCTGGCAAATCAGAAACGCTTGCAAGATATAAATAATCCATTGAAAGGAACAATTAAATGTGCCAAAGATATCTTCCTTGTTAAATTAAATAAGGACTTGAGAGAAAACCCAACATCGTTTTGGAAATATGTAAAACAAAACCGAAAAGAAGACATATCCATACCATCGTTAAATATTGATGGCAAAACTGTGACGTCAGATTATCAAAGGGCGGAATGCTTTAACCAATGCTTCCAATCTGTGTTTTCGCTAGTGTCTACTGGGGAGATTTCGCCTTTGAACAACGTCATTGAGGGCGATATGATGCCCGACATTGAATTTGATGTTAGTGGCGTCGATTCTTTATTACGGCATTTAGATGAAACAAAAGCAACTGTACCTGATGGAATATCCCCAGTGGTCCTTAAAGAATATCATAGTATCATTGCTCCGTATTTAACGATCATCTATAAGCTTTCTCTTGAAACAGGCCTCATTTCCCAAGATTGGAAAACGGCAAGCGTGACACCAGTTTTAAATCGGGCGATAGAAAACTCAGAGAAAACATTAGGCCGATTTCACTAACGTCGATATGTTGCAAAACATTCGAACACATTTTATATATTAACATATCTGCATTTCTTGACTCAAACGCTTTCTTTACATCTTCCCAGCACGGATTCCGAAAAGGTTGTTCCTGCAACATACAACTAATAGAATTCCAGCACTTCTTATCCAAAGCCATTGATAACAATAGTCAGGTAGACGCGGTTTTTATTGATTTTCAAAAAGCTTTCGATACTGTGTCCCATAAGCTCTTAGATGTAAAGCTTGCTGCATTAAATGTAAACAAAAACGTTCAAAATTGGATACGAAACTACCTAAACGGAAGAACCCAGTTTGTCGTCCTAAACAACGCCGCATCTTCACCAATAACTGTTTCTTCGGGCGTTCCTCAGGAAAGCGTACTGGGCCCCTTGTTTTTATTCTACATAAATGACATTGTCGAACCAGTTACATCACCCATAAAACTATTTGCCGATGACTGTGTGATTTACAGAGAAATAACTACTGAATATGACATAGATACTTTGCAAACAAATTTAGATAAGGTAGCGAACTGGTGTAAAAAATGGAACATGAATTTAAATATAAAAAAGTGCAGTAGCATAAGTTTTTCTAGAAAATTATCCAAATTTCAGCACCGATATAACATCAATGGCACGCTTATCGACATGCAGTCGGAATACAAGTATCTAGGAATCTATTTCACCGAATCACTCACTTGGCATAAACAGATTGACACTGTCATAGCAAAAGCTAGTAGGATGTTGCAGTTTATTCACAGGAATTTCAAACAGGCAACGCGCGAAGTTAAATAAACTTTATACTTCTTACATGTCAGAACAATACTTGGTTACGCTTGTGTAATATGGGATCCCTATCAAGATTACCTCATTAATAGACTGGAAAAACTACAGAACCAAGCAGCTTAAGGTTTGTTTGCAATAATTACAGCCCGTACTCTAGCGTTTCCGAAATGAAGGCCACTTTAGGATGGGATCTGCTACATATGCGTAGGCAGGAGTTAACGCTCAAACTATTGCACCGAATATATAACAGTGAGACAGGTATCAATCGCTATATCTATCTTCTGGAACCAGATTACATATCGACTCGCTGTGATAACAACAAAAAGATCTCAGCCTATAACTGCAGAAAAAACACGTTTTACCACTATTTTTTTCCTAAATCGATTAGACAATGGAATACTTTAGCAAATGATATAGTAAATGTGTCAAATAACGAACTATTCTATTCCATGCTGTGACGGCACTCTTGTAAAACAAATGTATTTGCTATATATCTTGAAAACCTGTTTGTTTCACATTACTTGTATGTCTTTCTCTAAATGCTATTGTAGTGATTCTGTTTGTGAGTATATCTGTGCAAAAGCTTTTCTGTATTACTGGTTATGTTTTGTTCCCCCCTACGTAATGCCTTTATTGCGATGTAGGTACTCTGTAAGTAAATAAAATTATAGCGGCGCTTGTTGCACAGAGGCCACCAGTTCCTGAATTTGGCCATGCTGAACGCAAGTTCTCAATAATTTCCAGTCATTCAATAAGTATGGCTTCCTGAAAGGAAGCCTTACTGCGAATTCATTCACACTTTTATATTGGCCAGTGTCACAATGTCCGCACCTCTTTAAAACAATGTATGCTGTTTTATCGCACTCCTTTCCGCAAGCGCAGCACTACACGCGCGTCTGGTAACACGCTGGCCCCTCGTTTCATAACTATTTTTGTCAGGGTGCCCAAGGTAATTGAAAGCAGTTGTCTATCACTTACAAACTTCTCAATTGTCCGGATGGACGATTGTGAATGGTATCTCATGCATACGCCGGTGCATGTAAGCCTGATTTTAACGCGAAAACGTTTCTTGGCTAGGTGGGCGAAAGCGCTCACCCAGCTGGCGTCCACGCAAACCGTCCGCAAAAGCTGTGTCCGGAAAGCACGTTACCTCTCGGAAGCACCGGAGCTGACGCCGGTGCCAACAGCTGCCACAGCAACACTCTGCGCGCGCTCTTCTCAACCGCAGCGACCACCGGCAACCGCGGCGTAGGAGAGGGGATTTCCCACAGCAGTAGGGGAGAACGAAAGCGCATAGGGATAGTCGGCGTGCTGCGTAAGCGCGTCGACGTCTACACCTAAAATCAGATCACATGGTGTCACAAAGAGTGCATAATCAAAGCGCGTGCCGTGCATCACTCAAGCCAGCAAGGAAACAAGACAGCCCCGCGGCAGCTTCGACAGAGGGAGAGAGCGCATACGCCACAGACAGCCGATGCGATCAACGGAGTATATATAAAGCGTCGATAAGATACGCGAAAGCTACAGTACCGAGAGCGCGTGCCGAAACACCCTCTCAGAGGGCGAGTCGAAAGGGAGAAGGAGTACTATAGCGTGAGCGTGCGCCAACGGATGAGTCACCACCATCCTCGAAGACTTCGGCAACCGCGGCCGGAAACGCGAGATATGTCTAGAAGAATCCCAGGCTTTCTTCATAGTATGGAAGCATGACTCCGACAGAAAGTTCGAGAAATGCCGGCGAAGGCAATAAAAGCTCCGTACAGGAATCAGAAGTGGGATCAGATCGTGCCGGTGAAGAGATGTGACGTGAAGACTGACCTTCTGCCGAAGCAGAGGATTCCCCGGCAAGCTAGTGGACCAGTTCCTCGAGCATCTGCATTTCCGGAAGAAGTTCCTTCTTCGAGATTTGCCTCCAGCTACGCCGAGATCGTCCGGCTCTAGGCCAGCACGAATGAACGCTTGGAAACTTCGTGTTCCTATTAATTCTATACTGTACGTGTTCGACTCTTAGTGCTTGTCATTAAATATTTTCCAATGTTCTGTTAATACCCATCTGAATTGTATTGTGTCTAGCCGAAGTGTACACGTGTGTATCATCATCATCATCATCATCAGCCTATATTTTATGTCCACTGCAGGACGAAGGCCTCTCCCTGCGATCTCCAATTACCCCTGTCTTTCACTAGCGTAACTTGTGCCTGCAAATTTCCTAACTTGGTCATCCCATCTGGTTTTCTGCCGACCTCGACTGCACTTCCCTTCTCTTGGTATCCATTCTGTAACCCTAATGGTCCACCGGTTATCCATGCTACGCATTACATGGCCTGCCCAGCTCCATTTCTTCCGCTTAATGTCAACTAGAATATCGGATATCCCCGTTTGTTCTCTGATCCACACACGATCTTCCTGTCTCTTAACGTTAGTCCTAAGATTTTTCGTTCCATCGCTCTTTGTGTGGTCCTTGTACGTGTGTATGTAACTGTCTTATTTGAAGAATATATTTTGTGGTTTTTTGACAACTCTGGGCTCTGACGCGGTCTTTGGACCACAACCGGCGTTCACTGGCGCACCGGGTGGCCCCTTATGAATTGTCCTTGCTTTCGTGGGGTTATTTTCAGAAGCTGATAAGTCGGGCTTTGGAATTTGGCCCGGTGTTGGCGCATCGTTCACGGGGTGTGTGACACAAGGTCATAATAGCGTCGATGTACCCCCATGCATGTACGCGGTCACCGAAACGACAAGAGGATGATGACACAGGAAACTTAAATGACACCACCCACAACGCCATGGTGTTCGTACTCCTGCGATACACCCCGGACATGTGATGTATACTGCGACGACGAAATAGAAGCGGACATGTAAAATGTTGTCGACACCACTTTGATTGCACGAAATCGTGAAAGTAAACACAATTTGGCCTCTCACAATACCTCATTCATCATAAGACAACTCCGCAACACCATTTTGCAGCACCTATCCGTAAGATAACCTAGGGAAAATAAACGATTTCGCTTTGTCATCGCGTTAGAGTAAGCTTAGAGATCCTCTACAATGTTTTTTTTTACTACAAAATGGACTTCGCGCGAACTTCAGAGTTCTTGTTGCGTTAGAAATGATATAATAATAGATATTGATTCGATGTTTGGTTTTCATCTTTCTCGAACAATCATATTCGACGTGAACACGATTGGTAATGGCATAAGATTCTGTCTCCCGCACTTGCGATGAACGAAAACTTGTGCCATCGTTCACTTAGTAACTGTCGCTTTTTTTGAACCGTGCTACTCTTTGAACTTTGTGTAATAAAGTAACTTAATGTAGTTACCGTCGCGACAATTTGACTCAGTCGTCCAGATAGTGCCGTTATCGTTTGCAATGATGTATATACGAAGGTTTCATTTTGTGCCCGAGTTCGCGGCCTTATACTTCAAGTGTGATGGAATGACAAGCATTACCTGCAATTGAATTAAAGTATCGTACGATTAGTGCTAATTAAAATTGTAATGAGTCCAATACAACCTTTTTCATAGTTCTCGTAATAAGGCTTAAGAACTAAAACGAATAAAGCTAATGCACGCGAATGTTTAAAAAAATATCGCATTCTACGTGCCAGAATATGATATGATTATGAGGCTGCCGTACCGATGAATATTTACCACCTGGGAATCATTAACATACATGTAATGCACGACACAGGGACCTTTATTCATTCTGCCCCCATCAAAATGCGGCTGCCGCGGCCGGTATTTCTTTTTGCGACCTCGTTATAAGCAGTGCCATGTCATAACGCTAAGTCACACGGGTGGGTAGCACGTGAATGTTTCACCATAAAGTAAAATGTGTCTTTCGCAAGATTTTATACAGCGACAGAAACGCATAATTTGATACGCAATGCCTGTCTTTTCGCAAATAAGCAGCTTTGCGCATTGATACGCAATGAGCAGTGCGGAAATCTGCTTATTTGCTTATATTTGATTGATGAGGAGAAATCAAACAAGGAATGTTGCTTTAGGCCAATGTTCCGACAAGGCAACTTCTTTTACCCAACTCTCTTTGTCGAAATGTAAGCTTAAAGCGACATTCGTTGCTGGACTCCTCCTTACTATTTCAACCTTCTGTCTTCCTTTGAAGTTTTGTGTGTCTGTATATTTGCGTGGGAGTTCGAGAACGGCAAGTGGTTGATGTTACTTCCCACCAATCTGCAACACCATCACACATAGCTCACTTGCAGCTTTTAAACGTTAAATACCAAATTAGGATTTATTAAGATCTACACGTAGGAAAATCGTGGCAGTTAGTTTAAGGTGCATTCTCTAGGAAGTTGCGTCCACTGTGAGAGTGTTTTTGAGTGCATGTCGGTAATATAAGGAATTGGTACCGTCTTAAGGTCATTTGTGTCAACCAGAGGGTAATTGTAGGTCTCCTTTTGTGTGCAGCTCCCTAAACATTGGTGCCCTGGGTGGGGTTATGGCTCACGAAATGCTCCATGCCTTCGACGCACGCGGTGAGAATAAGCATTATGCTCTCTCTCTCTCTCTCTCTATATATATATATATATATATATATATATATATATATATATATATATACAGAGTACGGCGCGATTCATTCGGAGGCCAGTTATCGCGAAGATTGCAGTACGGACATTGTAGTTCGCGTATATTTAGCCAGGAGCTCCCGAGTTAAATCAGCCTCCCAAGAAGAAGACCTGGGTGTGCCGTATCGGTTAGCAGTGCTATAGTGTAGTCACGGGCAACCTGAGCGCGGAAGCGCAGCAAAAGAAGGCTAGGGAACACAAATGGCAATGGTGTATTTCTTCTGGAAAATTTTGATTCATCCGTAGCATTCGCAGAACAGCAGCGATTACATATAATGATTCGCATATTCCGGAAACGTAGTAAGATGTAGTGGAGAGACAAAACACCGAATGCTGAAGCATGAAAAGAACTTAATTTCCTAATACATCCGAATCCCAGTAGACTGTGCGGTGCTGAAGTGCTAAGTAGGCTGAAGGATTCTATTCACAGGTAAGTGAGGTTTCCTATTGCCCTCAATTTAAAGAGAGATCGAAGAAATTTAAGAACTACGTGACAAACTTATCACCAATGCGGTAATAACAGGTGGAATTGCGGCTAGTGTTCGGGAACAAACATGAAGATTTATATATGCAGAGTTGTGACCAGATAAGAACACTGATTAAGATACTAAAGAGAAAATTATGGCTCCAGAAGCGTACTTCTTTCAACACAGGACAACAAAGAAACATCTGCAAGGCAGGATCTCTGATTCCAGACCTGAAGTCCACGTACATGCGCAGAGTAGTAAATAAAATGAATTGTCATATAAAAATAAGTAACGCTAGAAATAGAAAAATCTGATTGACAAGGAACAACAGATACGTAGGCAAAGCTGAGCATTGCGATTGAAGCAAAATTTTTGTGATTTAATAAGGGCATCAAAGGAAGTCTATATGGAATATACACTACCTAGTGCCACCACCTAGCCTGAAGTATACGTAGTAGCAAAAAAAAAAAAAAAACCAAAGCTCTCTGTGCAACTACCGATGAGTATAGAGCAGTTAAGTAACGTATGACCAAGTAAACACGCTGCATGCTTCAGGAGAATAATAGTCGAGATGATAAAATATCCCGGGTGCGTGCCAATTGAAAAGAACGGAGGTGCACTCGATTGATGTGGACCTAAAGTGTGCCAGCTGCGTAAAAGAATGCAAAAATGTTTTTATCCTTGAGAAGAAACACATAAAGAACGGAAGTATTAAATACGAGGTAGCTTCCTTGCAGTAGGTTAGTCAATAGTCACTAATGGCAACTTGAAACAGTAACTGGGCAATGTAGCAGATACCAAAGTACAGCCATAGATTCACTGCATATGCTGACGTACACTTGCAGGATGCTTGTTTCTTACGTATATTGGTTGGTGCTATGCTGCATGCGGGTGCTGTGACGCATCACCCTATCGGGATGCACTCCCCAGGATGCACTCCTCAGCCTCCCCGTGTGACAAGACGAGAAACATGCTGACTGTTCACTTTCCTTCAATTATGGCTATACAAACAGACACGCTGTGGTCAGCGTCTTATGGACCGTTGCACAAGCTAAAAATGTAAAAACCCTCATCAAATTCCGCGCAGTGATTGCCGAGAAAAACAATTTTGCGATCCCAAGTGGGCGCCCGAGTTAAATCTGCCTCCTAAAAAGAACAGCTGTATCTGCCTTGGAATAGCGTGGAACAGACAGCCCGTCGCCTATTATAGTGACAGAACGGGTGAGAAAAGACAGGAAAATTATGCCAAAGACAGCTGAGGACTAGGTGGCGAATAACAAGGCATAAAATAGTTGGTTAGCGATTTAGCCTGCAGTTGACGTGGATGAATGACAATGTGACTCTGAGTTTGCGCGGCATTTCAGTGCGAAGGCTGGTAGTCGGCGAGTGAATGCTGCTCTCATTCCATTCTGCGGCCATGATGTGTGCAAATTTCTCCGGCGAAAGCGCGATGGAGTGCTCATCCACGTACTGAAGGGGGAGTCTCTGCGCGCGGCAGTCTATCTGGTCACGCCTTACGTGAGTGGAGTAGGAGGTGCCTAGAACGAGGCTGCACGCGTTATCTTTCCTTCAAGACCAAAACAGTCTCCCGGGTGACGCATAGACACTCACGTACGTTACGAGCTACTGTGGGTCACTCGGACAGTAGGTAGACCCAGTTTATTGTTGTACGAGGTGTAGTTGGGACTTTAGGTAATTAAAACGGGGCGGCTTCCGGCTGAGCGCTTGACCCTCTTTGTTCTATAATTTCAACGGTTTGGACACTTCGTAATTAAATTTTCTAATCTAAAATGAACTTTTATTGCGATAGCAATTATATGGACACTTGAACCGGATTTCTGCCGTCGGCGTCGCCGTCGTCGTCGCCGTCGCCGTCGCCGTCGTCGTCGCCGTCGCCGTGAGGTTCCCTATAGATAAAATCTTCGCCGCGCGCCGTATGCCCGAGAGGAAGCGTGCGGAGACGCGCGCTATCACGGAGAGCGAACGCACTCAATCTCCCACGCGCAAGCAAGGAAGCAGGAAGCCAGCGCCGGAGGGAGCAAGGGTGGGGGGGGCGCACTTCTCTGCCAACAACCGCGCTCGTCGCTCGCTCGCACCGTCTCTTATCTCCACACGGCTCTGACCTTTAAGTGCATTCGCCGCTCAGTTTCCGTTGAAGCGATAGACCGCACGTACCTTCGCCCGCTGCGGCGTATGCTTGCTGCCAGCGTTTTGACAGTCGTTGTCTGCTGTCATTCAGTGTGATCTCTTCGTGTTTGTGCGCGCTCACACCACGCTTGTTCATTCAGTTCGTAATAGTCGGGCCACATTTTCCAACGCACGCTACACACGCAATGCTGCCCGGATCGGCAGTGCAGCGCTACAGGTGTGTCCCTTCGCACGCGCTGCCCACGGGAAGCGCTTCTCATCAACACCACCGTTTCACACGCGCCTTCTCGTGGTCATCGAGTCTCTCTTCATGTCGGTCTACTTACGCCGCAGCACACCTGCTTACTTAATCAGCTCATGTTTACTACAATTCATATTGCTACCAAAGCCGCTCACCTTACTTCGTATGACATTGCTGTGTTGCTATCGCATTCATTGCTTCGCCCTTAGGGCGAAACTGTGACATTTTTTTTACTATTTGTATATTGTCTAAAATTACTAATTTATTCTTTTCGTATCCTGATTTTTTTTTCTTAAAATTGTTTTGTGAAGTGGCTCTCGTGCTTTGTCAAAAATGATAGAAACCTACCTACCTCATACGGAAAATTGCGCATAACACTCAAAGAAATAAATTGTCTTGGCAATTTCAAGGCCTACAGTGGAGTCAGCAGTGATATAATCTCGACCGGGTGAGGTGGGTCGTCACCGCAGGAATCAGGAAACGACGATGAAGGCGGGCATCGTGATGATGAAAAATAGAAAAGATTGTATTCACTTCATTGGTACATGGTTTTGACTCTATCTGAGTCTCGAGCGGTTCTGATTAACACGGGGGCCAGGACGGCCTTAAATCCCCTCGTGGTGGCCGGCGTTTCCTTCGGGGAAGTCCTCTCTCCGGTGGTCAAGTTGACGACCTCCTCGCCCTCGGGTCCTCCTTCTTGGTAGCTCGCCGTTTTCGTCTGCTCCGTAGAGGTGAGAGCTCTCTCGGGGCTGAAGGGGATTATCTCGTCACGGGAAAAGCGCTGGGGCTTGCTTCCCGCATTTCACAGGTGCAGTTCCAAGCCGATCATAACAGCCCGTCCACCGCCACAGGAGGTCTCGAAGGGGTTGCAGCATCCAAGCACCTCGAAGAGACCATAGG
>NC_051164.1:70032346-70082000 GCF_013339745.2 Dermacentor silvarum | reverse complement strand
TTGGTGCCCGGCAGCGGAAGCTGGAGTGCTATTCATGTGTACTTCCCTTTTCTTCTTCTTTCGTATTTTGCGCTGTTTGAACAGAATCTATAAGTCCAGAAAGACCGTTGTCGCCTTAAACCAAAGGATGCCATTGCATTCCTTGCTAAATCAATCTAATTAATGCTTTCAGCGCGGTGTAAGCGCGTTCGCGACTTGCTGATTCCTTAAAGGCGAATTGGTAAAACGATGACTGGTAAGATACGATAATTCATCACGCGACTAAGATATGGTACTGCGTCCATCCATGATTGCACGCATGTTCTCAACCGGCCGCCTAGCAGCAACGCATTACGCTGCACCATGGCGGAACGAGAAGCTTTCTTTCTCCATTTACTCCATCCATGCGCTGCGCTCACGACCGGTCGTGGCTGCGCTTCGTCTAGAGTGTACTAGAATACGGTTGAGTGCGACGATTAGCTGGGGCGGTGCATGCTTTTCTGTGAGGCGCACGACGTGGAAGAATACTGTGGCGGCGTTGCGATAGAAGTGAATTGGGCCGCACCGAGGTCGCACCGTAGGAAACTGCTGGCGATACTGCTCGGCAGGGTCATTCGTACTACTTTGCGCGCTGGTATTTACGTTCAGACCGCTCAAATGGTGTTTATAATTGCATATGACATGTATTTATGCCTTAAGAATAAATTCCTTTGATTCTCTTCTTTATTTTATTTTTTTAATGCCGCTCGGTGATCTTTTTCGGTCTCGGGCCGGGTTCGGGCTGGTTTCGAGCCGGGCTCGGGCCGGGCTCCGGCCTAAAGTAAATGGGTGGTGGGCCGGGCCGGGCGGGTAACGTAGATTATTTCCGGGCCCGGGCCGGGCCTGGGTCCCGCCATAAATCTTTTGGTCGCGCTCGGGCGGGCAGCCCAACGTAACAAACGGGCTGAAAAAATCGGCCCGTGCAGTGCTCTACTGCCATGGGTACAAAGGCCATGCGCCGAGTACCGGTAGCTTCGTATGCGCTGTGCTTTCTACGTTCGTGTTGTAGCGAGAGCCAGCGCAAATATCAATTCGTTCGCTGCCGCTGGCGCACTTTCTCACTCCAGGGTTTTGACGCGTTTCCGCGGTCGTCGAGCGAGATGTGTTCATGTTTACCTGTGCGCGCGCAACACCGTGCTAGTTTATTTACTTAGTATGCGTTTTTTGACAACTTTATACGGCAGCCGATAAAACTAATATCCTTACTTCTTATAGCTGTCTACTTATTTGCTATCGCAATCAATGCTTCGCCTTCCGGGTGAAACTGCACGTTTTTTTTTTTTTTTTTCACTACTGTTTGAGAGCCACCTCCACCGACTCTGAGCTATCCTTTATGTTTTTCGACGAGCCGGCCTACAACTCAATTCTGCAAAATGTCATTTCGGCCGCCGCCGAATGCGAGTACTTGGTCACTTGGTTGACGCCAACGTTACTAGATTAGCTTCAGTTTGCAAGCTCCGCCCGAGCCGCGCGCGCGAATGTGTCCCTTTTTCGTCTCCTCTCGCGGGGTGGCGCTGCCACCTCTCTCGGCCCTAAAACCGCGTTCGCTTGCCTCTGCTGTCAGCGGCCGCCTGCTCCGAGCGCGTTCCAGTGCGTTTCGTTTGCAACACGTGAATTTGTATTTCCTCCGCGATAAGATTGAAGTACAGACCTCAGGGATGGTGAATAAATTACCTTAACTAGTCCATACCCTCGCATTGCTCTTCGCATTACCGCAGATGTGCACATCTGCGGTAATGCGAAGAGCAATGCGAGGGTATGGACTGACGTGCTATTCAGCTATAATTGCGCGTTAGACGTTCAGTTAAACTGCTCAACAGAAAAATAGCCAATCTCGTTTGTTATTTCGGTGTCTCTTAGTGAAGTTGTTTATTTGACGACATAGTTTAAGGCCAGCGATGTCGTTTCCCATCTTTGCGTAAGTTGCGAGACTCCGCGTTCATTTCGCGTATTCGTTGCTTGCTCGGGAGTCTGGACCAACGTGTCTGGACGAATGAATGAAAGAGAGCTTGTGTTTTGATTCAACAAAGTAATTTATTACTCTGTACAATTACAAAAAAATTTTATGCGCCCACTTGGCCATGTATAACGCATTTATCTACAGCAAACGGGCCTTTTTATTTGCCACGGCGGCTTTCTCGCTATTCTCAAGGCGGCGATTCACATCCCTAGCGTAGAAGTACATCCTGGTAATTATAATAAAACTCAGCACCTGACATGTAAAGGCAGCCTCATGCTCTACGCATCCAAGACGATCGATGTTCTCCATCTCCAGCTCATCAAGCACGTCCCAAAAGATGTCTGATGTAACTTGATCCCCGCTCAAAGAATGTGAAACTGCGCGGTTCACAATTTACTACATACCCAAGTAAACACTTAAATTCTTCAACTGTCTGCACGTCAACATTTTCCTTTTTGGCGTACACTGCGGACGGCACAAGTCGCCCATTGGCACTCACAGAAACAGTAAGTGTCCTAGACACTACAACAGCCTTATCAACCCTAGGTAAAGCGTTTTTCATTTTGAGCTTGTACACAACAACACTGGCGTCAAGAACTTCAAAAGACCAGCCTTGAATTTTCTGGTTTGTTTTTGCCAAATCCACGAGCTCGCTGTAGAGCGACGCGATAGCTCCACACACAGGGGAGTTACTTCCGTCATCGCACAGGCTTGTAACATCGCCATCACCTTGCGCACCTTAACGGGAGGTGCCCTCCGCACAGCTGGTTGCTTACGTTTCCGCGCCGGTTTCGACAGGTATGAAGGGCAGTTCGGGAACAAACGGGGAACAGCGTCGTCCTAGAGCGCCCAATTGTCGCGCGGAATGGTAACAACGTCCCCGTTTATGTTGTGCACGAACTCCTTCACTAAGTCACTGTCCTCGAAATGGAGATCGCACACAACGCAAGAGCTTGTGAGCTGCTTGTCCAGTCGTGGAATCGTACGCTGCCACACTTGAAGACGTGAAGAATCTTTAGGCGCCCGGAAGAAATGCCGCTTCTCGGCAGATCTTTGAGAATCGTAACCGCTTTTGCAGCCGGTTACGAAACAACGCGGCATGTCGGTTGGTCACGATACAACGCCACTTATAACGTCAGACGACTCGAACGTGAAGAACAAAGCACATGAACAAAGCGCACCACCACAGCACCAACAACAACGGTTCGCGCAACGTGCTTCGACGAGCCGCGAAGCCGGGCCGAGCGTGTGACTAGCGCCACCACGCGGCGGGAGACGGAAAGGGGACACGCGCCGCCGCGCAGCTTTCAAACTGAAGCTAATCTAGTAACGTTGGTTGACGCTGCAGGCGTACAGCCTGATCCTGACACTGTTTGTGCTGTCGGTGAGTTTCTACTTCCACGTTCTTCGACCGATGTCCGCAGTTTCTTGGGGCTGTGTTTCTATTTTCGGCAATTTATCCAGAACTTTGCCGAAATAGCTCGTACTCTCACAGACCTCCTCAAAAAGGACACCACTTTTCGTTGGGGACCCGACCAGGCTGAAGCATTTTCAACGCTTATCTGTCGCCTTATCAATCCAGCCGTGTTGGGTCATTTTTACCTGCATACCTATACACAGAAATTCGCACTGATGCAAGCGGCCATGACACTTGCGCTATCTTGTGCCAACGACAGCGAGACACCAATCGCGTGATCGCGTATGCTAGCCCTCTTTGCGCACCACAGCGAAACTACTCCATAACAGAAGGTCAATGCATGGCCCTTGTTTGGTCCATTGCTAAGTTCCCCCTTACCTGTTTGGTCGACATTTTACCGTCGTGACAGATCATCGTGCCTTGTGTTGGCTATCCTCACTCAGAGACCCGACAGGCCATCTTCGCCGCTGGGCTTTACGCCTGCAAGAGTACACATTTTCTGTGCTCTACAAATTTGGACGGCTACATAAGGATAATATCCCGTAATAATATCATTGCGGTGATGCTGTGTTTACGATAAAATTAATTAATTAAATTTTGGGGTTTTACGTGCCAAAACCACGACCTGATTATGAGGCACGCAATAGTGGGGGACTCCGGAATAATTTGGACTACTTGAGGTTCTCCATCGAAATGTGGCCGCCGTGGCCGGGATTCGACCCAGCGACCTCGTTCCCAGCAGCTCAAGACAATAGCCACTAAGCAACCCACGGCGGGTGTGCTTGCGCCGTCGTTTCACCATCATCACTTCAGTGACGTCATCCCATAGTCATCCTGCCGTGGTCTCGTTACCGATTTTGTCGACTCATAGATGTTATTCCTTCTTTTTCATCGTACAGTATTAATGATGTCGTCATTCATACTGATTACGGCGCCGTTGTTATGCCATCGTCGTCTTGCGTCGTCGTCAGACTGTCGCTATCATGCATCCGCTGTCGTACTGTCGTGATTGTGTCATCTTAGTTATATTTTATGTTAGTTGTGAGGTTTATTTTTCCTGCTGATGGTGTGTTTGACTAAATACTTGATAATGCGTTAGTACTTAATACGCATTCATTGTAGCTTTTTTTTCAGTCCTTATTGCTTTGTATTTATAGCGTATTGTTACCTATTACTTGAATATTGTACCATTGTATGTATCATTTTATCATTGTTTTTATTATCATGTATCTGCCCCTCCTGCTTGGGCCAAGTTGACCTGCAGTGTTTTCAAATAAAATAAAAATAAATAAATAACATTCCAGCGTCATTATCTGTTGTCGCCATGCTGTGATCGTCACGACGTGGCCGTCATACACTCATCGTCATCCCACTTCCCTCATGTCGCCATCGACTAGCTTTCATTGTTATACCATCGTCATCGTTTAAGAATCGTCATTTCATTTTTGTACAAGCTGCCTTCGTTATACAGCTTCTGTTGTTGCACCGACGTCATTTCTTCTCTGTCATTTCATCGTCGTCACTGCGCCGGAGACATACGCGTGTACAGTTGACAGCATGCCGACATGCTCATGCGCGACCTGGGCAAGCGAGTACCATAGCACAGTGGGACGATGACGCAGTATGTCTCATATAGCCAAAGTAATGGAAATCCCTGAATCACCGTGTCAGATGCTAAAATAATGGGTATTCAGAAAACGGTGTCCGGTGACATTGCCCGACTGCTAATCACATTACCATAGAGTGACATCGTGAAATGAGTTCTGCCGTTTTGGCTCCCTTCCAGCGAATGTCTTTTTTTGAGGGTAGTTTAACACTGACGATTTTATTACGTGTTTTCCTTTCAATTTGCTGTGTCGTGTGATAGACATTTTCTTCTTATGTGCATGACTCGCTGAATTGAGCGTTTCGAAGTGTTTTATAGTTGTATTTTTCTAACTGTTCTTTTGATATATAAAGTGTCCTTTTTAGCTGCACCAATTTTTTTTATTCAGTGTTGCAGATAGCACAATTCTAAATCCTAATAAACATTATTTCACGAGGCGGACATTACTCCTACGAGGAATCAAAATGGCTAATTGAATAAATAGCATACTTACAATAATTCACTTGTTAATTATTTGTTAATCACAGTCATATAAATTTACGGATTGAAGGTCGTGAGTTTGCAAGACGCATTATTTACCGCAACGAATACTGAGGATGGCACTGGTTTCAAAATATGCGCCTTCAAACTTGCCTATAAATGCACTCTTCGACTTCTAAACAAAATTCAGCTTTATGTATTGAACCACAAAAGTAACTGGAACGCCAGTGCACTTCTCGGGACCCTTTGAAAACTAATATCTCGAATGAAGTAAAGTTGTTAGAACTTCAGGCGGGTGGCTGAAGCTATTGGGGCCCTGGACTTGGGGCCCCACCCTTCGTGTGCCGTTGACATTTCCCATTTCCCCCCTTTGCAATAAAGTTTCTCCTTTTGTCTGAGAACTTGTTCCAAATGAATACGCCTTGCGAACTCACCAGATAGAACTCGTAAATTGTAATATGTACTGTAAAGTACTTTTAAAAAAGTGCATATTGAGGCCATTCACAGCGCGAAACGACAAGAACACACAGAAAAGAAAGGTGAGTGTGAATGGTTGTGAATGTGAATGGTTTCAGTTTCAAATGGTTTAATGGTTTCTGTATGAAGTACAGAAACCATTCTTTAATTAATGGTTGGGAATGGTTTCAGTATGGAATACCAGCATACCCAACGTACCATCCTTTTGTAGAAAAATTTATTAGTGTATTTATGATAATTATTTATTTAGGCATTTTGAAATCTTGTAGAAGTAATGGGCGATTCATCAAGTAATGTATTTCATTTGTTACAACCTTTCTGTCTACCATAGGCAATTATTTTTAAAAGCTGTCGCAGCAAAAGAAAGCACCTGGTTTATGCAATGTAATATAGTGTATAACTTATTGTGAGTCATTGCTGCCGTCACGCCCTCCGAGACCAATACCCAGACATGAGACTAGCTTTTCCTTTAATCTTGGCTCATAGACAAAGCGATTATATTGGCTGATAGAATAAACTTCAAACGCAAACTGTCAACTTTCCTTCTATGTACCCGTATTGCGCTTTCGTACAACTTTTCTTTTTATTGCAAAGAACTTGTCTAAACAAGTCAACAGTACGTTTGCGAGAATGTTGGAGAACAGAGACAAAATGGATATTGGAAAGATAATGGACCAATCGATCTTATCTCCTTTTTAAATGCGTAAGCATTTCTATGCCTACACATCGAGAAACGTGCAAGTCCGTCAGGTAAGACGAATGCAATGGTCCATACCCCCGTAAGCAATGGCTCATACCCCCGAAGGCAAGCAAAAAATTTTGGAAGACGCTTAAGCTTCGCTTTTAAGACTGGAATGCGATAGCATTCAAAGATCCCTGACTGCTACTTATGGTTCCCGACAACTGCAGCTTATGCAACCGTAATGGTTACTGGCAAACACTGGCGGCGAACGCTATGCACGTAGGCGAGCTTTCTGGTGAAAACGCGGCCTGTTGCGTAGGCCGATCCCGGAGATCGTGCACAACTGCGCCAAAGAAATTACATCATTTTCTGGTTTCCGTATTTGTTTCGCACTTTTAATATTTCACTCTGAGAAGATTTCATATTTCAGTCTGAGAAGATAAAAGGCATGCGCTGTGGGTGTTTTGTTTCGTGACATTTGTTTGTCGATTGCCATTCTCAAAATTCCGAGCAATAGCTTTGCCAAGAATGCAAGACAAGGTATGAGCGACATTAATGATAGAATGGTGTGGCATACCTAAACGTGGTTGGGGATGATTTTCTCGGCCGCGAGCACCAATGCCGACGCCGACGCCGGATTTTCTGCGACACGGGGCCCTAAACGCTATCGCGTTAAAATGCAATGGCCCATACCCCGTAAGGCTGAGGCTACAGCTGCGAACAGTGCATACATTTATTAGTAGCACGAGCATCGAGTGACACTCTAGTTTCTTTCGCAGCACTTCTCGTTCACCTCCTGTGACGACCGGGGTTGAAATTCAAAATAAATCTGAAAAAAAAAACAGAAAAACTATAGTACAGTGCAAAATTCATGGGTTTCATTGTAGACCTAATATCAGAGCATAAGTTTAATTACAAATTGACTTACTGAACGGTCTGAAATAACTAAAATATCTAGAAATCGCTGGTTACCGGAGACAAAATTCAAAATAAATCAGGCAAAAAATGAAAAAAAAAAATAGTACAGTACCATATTATTGGGTTTCATTATACATACGATATCACATCATAACTTTAGTTACAAGTTCAGTTACTGAAGTGTCTGGAATAATTTGAATTAATTCGAAATCACTGCTTACTGGGGACGAAATTCAAAACAAACCAGAAAGAAAGGTAGTACTGTACAAAATTAATTGGTTTCATTATAGATATGATATCACATCATAAGTTTAGTTACAGGTTGAGTTACTGAAGTGTCTGGAATAATTAGAATTAATTAACTTCCGGTTCACCTCCTGAGACGACCGGAGTCGAAATTTAAAACAAATCAGAAAAAATAAAACAAATTGTACAGTACAAGATTCACGGGTTTCATTATTGATATGATCTCAGAGCATGTTTAGTCACAAGTTGGGTTACTGAAGTTTCTGGAATAATTAGAATAATTAGAAATCACTGATTACCGCACACCAAAGCACAAAATGGTAGATTTTAGAGAGCCGCCACGTGAGCACGATTTGGCGAAATTCCTGGAAATCCGGAAGTAGAAAGCTGAAGTAATGACGTCACTAATGACTTAACACACAAGAAGGTGGCATGATATTTAACCGGCTAATTAATGAAAAACAATAGCCTGGTATAGACCGAACACCTGCCAAGCAGCGCGGATGTGACGTCACTTCCTCCTCTCTCGCTTCTCCTCTCTCGCCGCACGCCTGCTTGCAACAGCTGCGCGCACGCGCTCCTTACATGCTCTGACGTCTGCACTGAAGAGGGCGCGTAAGATTGGCTTCGTGCGCCGCTCGCTAGGGGGCTACGCCATGCCAGGTGTCGCGCGCTGCGCTTCTTCCTCTTCGCCCTGCCTCGCTCCTCACCCGCATATCGCATCAGGGGAAAGACGTGCGCTCCCTTGCTACTCCGAGTTCGGTCATGCGTTGTATTCGCCATGGAAGTGGTCGACGAGGAAGCCGCCGCGCCGAGCACAGCTTACCCACCAGAAGAAAAAGGCCTATAGACGATGGCTCTCTTTGTCTGTGTCCTTCTTTGAAAACGTACACAGACAAAGTTAACCTAAAGAACACCACCTCCAAGGTGCGAGTGCCCCTAAGAGACGGATAAGTCAAAGATTAGGATCACCTACAGTTTTTGAAATCACCCACACAACACCCAGAACAGCAGGCGTTTCAATAAAGAACAAGCTAAAGAAAAGCATCCGAACCTACAATAAAGCATTGCATACCCCCCTCAACAGTTGTAGTGGTGGTTTTGGATACAGCTTCACTGGACATCCACTTTTGCATGGTGGATGTCCATAAGGGTTGATAAGGTTCGGATGTACTCTGGTAAGGTTGATAACGACTGATAAAGCTTAAGTGTTTATGCTGGCCGGATTAAATCGCTTTATAAGATTGATAATGAAACCGCGCTGGGTGGAGATGAACAAGTTGCACAATGCTTACGCATACTTAGACAACTCCATTGCAATTTATTACTGAAGTTTTCACAGACGGCCACAACCTGTGAAATTTCGATTTGCATAGGCAATGTACCTCAAACGAACACTTCATTATTGATATGTGCCATGGGCCCACATATATGTGTTTAATTTGATGGTTTCATCAAACTGTATCACAATATTGTTTATTATGGCTTGTCAAAATGTACGACAACGTAAACAAAATACTTCGGCCTCTGTTGCTGTCTTTGCCAGTAGGGACGCGCTCCTGTCGGGTTTACGGGCCCGGCAGGAGCGCGCGGCCGCGGAAAAGCGCGGTCTCTCCACCTGCCCACCCTCCCTCCGGGGACTTCCGACCCGTTGGGAGCGCGGGCTCAGTAAAGCGCGGCCGCTCCAGTTGTTACCAGAGAGTTGTGCGCGACTGGAATACTGCACTTTTCCTTCCCACTTTCCGCCCTTGCGTGTGTGAGCCGCGATCGCCGGCTCACCGTCGCACGCTTTCACTCGCACATACAGCGCGCGGCGACTATTTTATTGCCCTTGTATTTTATACAGAACCTCATGGCTACAGCGACTGTGATGGCAGATATCCACTTGCAGCGTCCACATAATTGCTATCGCAGTAAACAATCAGTAGCCCCTCCCCTGTTGAGGAAATAAGGGTAAGCGAAGCTTGTCTAACCTAAACTAACCATGATGCGATGGCTACGACGGAGAGAACGACGTCACCGACGGCATGCCCACAGTCCGCCGTTGTCGCTTGCCTTCGTTGTTTCGAGTTTGCTCGGCGGCGTGATTAGCAGAATTTGCCCGCCATTGCCACTTGCGCTTCTTCGAAATTAAATTGCTTCAAAGTTAAATCTGCCCGTTACGCTAGACAATGAATGGCTCATGCCCCCTAAAGCAATAGCTCCCACCCCCGTAAACTTGGCCTCCCCATTACGACGACAGAAGACAAGTGAACTTGCATGCTAGAATGATTAGCGGCAACTGTGTGTGTGACCGTCACCTGACCAGCTGTGGAAGCAGACGACGACGAACGTGGGAGCATGTGTACGTCCCGGAACGAGCTAGCTGCGGAAGAAGACGACGACGCTCGAGCCAATGCTGACGATGATAGTTTCTTGGCGCACACGGACACCACCGAAATATGTACCTTATTACAAGCTTCGCTTGAAAAAATTAACATATCCACCGTACAATGTCCATCCGGAATACAAAGAACTAAAAAGTCATCGAATTATTTGAACACTTCAACAACTATACAAGCAGTGGGATGAAATGTACGGAGGTTTGGGCCCAGGACCACTCACCAAGGAACGCAATCAAACACCCGAGTGCACACACAACACAGAATCCATATTAACGCAACATATACAGACTTGGCATGGACAGCTACTTAAAAGATGTGCAAACTAACACATCCAGTCCTCAAGCTGCTACTAGAATGTCTGTTATAGAACATAAATTGTCTCTCGGCGTGTGTTCCCTTTGCGTGGAGCCCATTGCGCGTAGAGTTCCATGTCGGTCCGGAAGGGTCAGCTGACGGCCGCACGACGTCACGATGGGCCTATTCACGGCATGGCATCTGCAGCTGGCGACGATAGCCGACGCAGTCGTGGTAGCCACGCAGTAGCTTCCGCTACTGCTCTTGCCTCCGGCAGCAGGCTGATCGTGGCCCGGTAAAGCGACCACCTCGTCTGGCTCCCTGGACCAGTTTCCCAGCAGGAACACAGGTTCTTGAGCCTCCCTCAACGAGCTTCCCCGCACGCCTGGCTCCCTGGATCGGTTTCCCAGCAGGGACACAGGCCCTTGGATCCGAGAACGACTTGCCCCACCCACCTGGCTCCTTGGATCGGTTGCCCCGTTCACCTGGCTACCTGGACCAGTTGCCCAACAGGAACACAGATTCTTGAGGCTCCCTGAACGAGCTTCCCCGCTCGCCTGGCTCCCTGGACCAGTTTTCCAGCAGGGACAGAGGCCCTTGGATCCGAGAACGGGCTGCCCTGCCCGCCTGGCTAATTGGACCGGTTGCCCCGTTCACCTGGCTATCTGGACCAATTGCCCAGCAAGAACAAAGGTTCTTGAGGATCCATGAACGAGCTTCTCCGCTAGCCTGGCTCCCTGGACCAGTTTCCCAGCAGGGACAGAGGCCCTTGGATCCGAGAACGGGCTGCCCTGCCCGCCTGGCTAATTGGACCGGTTGCCCCGTTCACCTGGCTATCTGGACCAATTGCCCAGCAAGAACAAAGGTTCTTGAGGATCCATGAACGAGCTTCTCCGCTAGCCTGGCTCCCTGGACCAGTTTCCCAGCAGGGACACAGGCCCTTGGATCCGAGAACGGGCTACCCTGCTGGCCTGGCTCCTTGGATCGGTTGCCCCGTTCACCTGGCTACCTGGACCAGTTTCCCAGCAGGAACACAGGCCCTTCGATCCGAGAACGGGCTGCCCCGCCCGCCTGGCTCCTTGGACTGGTTGCCCTGTTCGCCTGTCTCCCTGGACCAGTTGACCAGCAGGAACACAGGTTCTTGAGGCTCCCTGAACGAGCTTCCCCGCTCGCCTGGCTCGCTGGACCAGTTTCCTAGCAGGGACACAGGCCCTTGGATCTGAGAACGGGCTGCGCCGCCCGCCTGGCTCCTTGGACCGGTTGCCCCGTTCACCTGGCTCCCCGGACCAGTTTCCCAGCAGGAACACAGGTCCTTGGCATCCGAGGACTTCTTAGTGGTCGATCTGGGTTCTCTGGACCGGGCGTCCAGCGAGAACCGGCTGGCCTTCAACTCCGAGCAGCTCAGAACACCGGCACGCACCACGCGCCAAGCGCCACACGAGCACACCACTTCGTCGCCGCCCCCGTACGGCGAACACGACAAAGTTCTTGTTTTTCGCGCGCCTCCGTACATATCTTGAAAAGCAGTCAATGTGTTTGACAAGCATCTATTGTGCTTAATGACTTATTTTCCTCTCAATAAATATAATTGCTCTCTCGGTAGAATGACCGCGACGGTCCTTTGTCTGTTCATTGTCCAGAGGGATAAGGTCGCCAGTAATGAATATCTGGGTAGTGGTATTATATTGTTTTCTATTCTTGGCCTTTCTGTTATCGTCCTTTCTTCACAACGAACAGACATTGTTAGAACGAAAACCAAACAGCCCTTATGCAAACATGCTTTAATATTGCAGTAGGAATTAATATTGGCAGTAGGAATTAAAGCAACAAAAAATATAACGAAGTATAGGTGCATTATTCAAAATGCTTCGAGAAGAAATACGTTCTCTCAACCGTCTTCTCTGCACTAATGCAGCCAAGTGACATGGTGCACGAAAGCTCACGGCTTATGTAAGCTTCATGTGCACCTGTTGGCTGTGCGATGGTGTTGCGCCATCTCAACAAAAAATTAGCGTGAAAAAGACGTGGACGATGATGTCGCACCAATTTCCACGCCATCAACGTGGGCATGTTGATCAGCAAAAAACAGCAGTTCTGGTTTAGTTCACGAGCTTATTTGCGGCTGGAAGGAAGTTATATCAGGCATTTTCTTCGCTGCAGCGCCACTGCCAAGTCGGTCTCAAGAGCTTATATACTGTGTAACATGGTTCATAATCCGCAATAACAAAAAGTAGATGACATATAATAACTCATATTACCGCTGCAATTATTCTCAAGCTTGAAAATAATTTTTCACTGCTCAAAGTTAACAATGTAAACAATCATCACGTTTTAGGTGCGCGGTACTAGCAGTGAAGGTAATTAAAATGTTACTGATGGATAATGATTTGCAAAATGAGCTCAGAGTGATGTTGCATATGTGGCGTAAAACACATAGACGAATGTGCAGTGAGAATTTGTGTGTGACCGAGGAATTCCTAAATTACCACAAGTACGCGAAGAGACATCCACTTTATTGTTACAATTCCTGGGCTTTAGAAAAATAACGCTCAAATGCTTGTCCCATTAAATGTGATTATGATTGAAAGTAAAGATTATAATATAACTCTACGTAGTGATAATTGTAATTATCAACCTGCCACCATAGCAGCATCTGCCTTCAACAGTTACTTTATTCCATTTTTATTCAGTCTGTGTTCGAACTTTCTCCTTTCAATTACAACAAAAAATTTGAAATTTATGGTTTCGCTATGTCACTTGATGGCGTTGTTGAACTTGTGTAAAAACTTCCTTGTAAGAACAGAAGCGGTACCGATGTTATCTTTAATAATTGCTTCGTTGATCACAGAATGTTCCTTACCTCTCACTCTTGTAACCTGCTGAAACATATTTTGGGGCACCTAGAATCACATAACGCAAATTGTTTCGCCATGCTGGGAAGGAAGCACTGATGCCTTCGCCTTAGTGCATACTTAACTCGATAGTCGGCGTTCGTGTTGTTCACTTCTCTCCTCTTGTGCGCGTGTCGGCAGGCCTTACCTGTTTGCATTATGTATCCTTACCAACTAGCTCAGCTTTCTGTCGTTCTAAGTTACTAAAGCATAAGTTCTTTTGGTATATAGCTTGATAAAAATTGTGCAGTTTTCTTTAAATTATTCAACATTCTGCTGCAGTTGTTCTAGAAACTCGGTACCGTCCTAAATGATGCTAAACTGCTTGTATAGATGGCCAGTTTTCTGATCGATTCGTGTGTATGCGACAAAGCCTCTACCTCTTCTACAGCGTATGTCATATCTGTTGTCCGCCGTGCACTTTCCTCGGCGTTTGCGCACATATCTTTGTAACCGACATCAATCACTTGCTTTCGAAGATATTGGTTAACATATTTTTTTGTACTGATCACCTCCTGCTCTAGCCGGAAATCTACTCCCATGAAGGCCATGTTGTGCTTATCAACACATTTTTATAACGTTCTCGCATGCTGTGGTACCTGAAAAATGAGGTGTAACTTTCGCAAGGCCGGATCTATATCGTTTTCTAAGAGTTTAACTGCTCCTCTTCTGACGTGCTCCTTTACGAATGCCTTATTACGGAAGCTATTTAAATACACCTACCTTGGACGCCTCCACACTTAGAGCTTGTGTCTGTCCATGCATATCGAAGCTGAAGCTGCATATCGAAGCTGGTACTGAATAAACTTAGCTACCACCAAAAAACTCATCCTGTAGCTTCTAAAGGAAGTACACTACAAATGTACGCTTACAAACACTCCTTCATGTAATTATCAATAAACACCAATGCACAATAGGGTGTTATTGACGCTGTGTTTGTCCTCTCTCGATTTTGTCTTTTTGCTTCCGAACTATCAACGGATATGCGAGGTCTGGCAAGTAAGTATAGCTCCGTCAAAAAGAATACTAATTAAACAAACCGTGTTAGTTGCGACGGGCGCATAAGTAAGTTTTTCACTAAAACATTGAAATAAGAAGCTGCCACAATAACGTTGAATGCTTACTCACTCTTTCAGGATCCGTTGTACGAAATAAGAAAAGTAAGTAGACTACACTCTCTGCCCTAAGTCACTCATACACTCTAAAAATTTGCCCTGGTTTACGGAAAAATCTGCTGGTAATTTGTGACCGAACATTTTTCTATAAATAAAGGACGGTCATTTCCATAGAGCCGACAGGCGTAACATAAAGACCGTAATGCAAAATACCAGTGCTTTCGTATTGAGAAGACAGGAGACTCTGCATGCTGAGTCTGTAGTACATGGTTGAGCCGTTAAAGTATAGGTGCTTCCCGTATTCAGAAAACTGAAGATTCTGTATGCTCAATCTGTACTATATGGTCCAACCGTATCAATATAGCTTCGCGTATTACGTTTTGTAGAGCACATTCATTGTGTTGAAATGTACTATCGGGGACAAAAGTGCAAGAATGCGTGAGCGTCGACCGAATCTTATCGCTGCGCTTTCTGCCGGGATCAGCCAGACTAACACGAGTGTTCAGAAAGGGCACAAGCGACCCACGGTTTCTACTGGTCTTGAACGCAGATGATAGTGTGGCTAATCCCGGCAGATAAAGCAGCGATGCAATTTGGTCGACGCTCGCACGTCTTGGACACTTTTGTCCCCGATAGTAGTACATATACTTTAATGCGAATATCATGAAAGCAGCTTATAAAAATCATTAGCCCCACCCCTGTCGAGGAAATGGGGGTAAGCGAAGCTTGTCGTGTGTTTCTTCGATGTTATCCGAACGAATTGCACTGACGAGTACCACGTTGGGCTCGAACCACAACCGGTCACACACACTGCAGCTGACTTCGAAGTTGCGCTTGAAAGAAACGCATTGTAACCTGGCCGTCGCACCGGAGAAGTTGCCGCTAGCGTTGCCGAGGCGTGCACCACCGTTGTCGGGTTCCTGGAGGTCAAGACGACGCAGACGTTTATCCTCAACATCGCGCTCCCGCAACTCTGGGTCGGCGGCTCTTCGCTGACGTTTGGCTTCAACATAGCGCTCCCTCAACTCCGGCTCTGCGGCTCTTTTCTGACGTTTCGCCTGAGCTGCGGAAGCACTCACGCTAGAATCGGCACGTCGATTACGAGCCCTTTCCCAAGCGCGTTCATTCTGGATAGATTTCCATGAAATTGCTTCAACATTAAATATGCCCAATACGTAAGACAATGAATGGTTCATACCCCCTCAAGCAACGACCCATACTCCCGAAAACGCGGCCTCCCCATTACGACAGACGAGAAGTGAAATTCTGCGCTTCAATGATTAGCGGCAACGCAGCCAGCTGTGGAAGAAGACGACGACGACAAATGCTGGAGCGGGGGCACGAGCACGTGCCGAGCACGAGCATTAGCGCACACCGAGGGGAATCCTACTGCTGAAGAAGACGACGACGCTCGAGCCAATGCGGATGATGATAATTGTGTGCGTATATGAACGCCACCAAAATCAGTGAGTTATAAAAAGCTTCGCTTGAAAAATAACGGCAGCTCACTATTGACAAAATTGCATTTGCCTACATATTGACATATCTGAAAAGATAAAACACTTTTCACTTTGTGATATGAATGCATTGCATATCGTATATATGCAAATAGGTGCAGTCAGTCAGTCGTGAAGTTCTTTTGATTGCAGAAGCAATTATATGTTCTTCAACCACTCGTCTTGCACTCTTTCCTGGTAAAAGTTGTTTTGATCCCACATGCGTTATAAGGATAAGCTTGCTGCTGTTAGGAGAAACAAATAGTATTGGTGAATTTCCATCCTAAAAAAACCGGCAAGAATGAATAATCACAGCATGACATGTTTTACGCTAATCAAGGACAAAGAGAGACAAAGGTGTTTGAATCAGAGATATGTTTTTTGATAAGTGGTTGTCCCGCTAGGCTGATGAGTGGACTTGGTGCTGCGTACCGCGCATGTCACAACTGTCTATATGTTTCTACGTATTTCCGTCAATAAATCAGTTGCAAGTTACCGCCCGTGTCGTCGTTTTGTGATTTTTCTTTCTTTGTCATTTTCCTTGACTAGCGGTCAACATGTCATGCAGTAAACACCAACTAGACCAAACTAAAGTTATTCTCAAGAATAATCACAGAACACAATGAAGCGGTAACTTATGAGTTATAAAATCATGAACATAGATGAACATTGTTGGAACAACGGATGTCGCTGTACCTGACATTTCGACAAAGGTACTTGCCATCAGGGCATCAACTTTTTTCCTTGGCAGTGTTTCTGTGTTTGCATAGGTCACTCACACCTAACCTCAATGGAGGAGAATAAGCTGGCGCATATTGACCTTTTTCGCGGCGATCCCGGAGGCGCTGCCATGTTTGATCACGTGGTGACGCATCCATAGCTTGCCTCAACTGCCTGTGTTGCCTCCGTGCTTACAATGAATGTGTACGGCGCCGGTGCGGTTAGGAAACCTCTGTTTCGGGCGATATCATAGACGGTGGCTGGGTGGACGACACGAAGCTTTGGCCGCAGCTTCAGGGAACATGCACAAGTGCTTTCTGAGCTGATTAAGCTACGTCCAAACGGTGTGAGCAGCGTATATAGCCCTTTCTATTAAAGCGGGGCTAAATATGTATTCGAAGCAATCCAAACTTTTTAATCATGAATTGAATCAGGATTATGGTGTTTTTGTCTGGGTTCGTTATTTGGGCAAATATTTTGAAGCAGCAGCTTGTCACGTTTCTGACTCAGTAAGGCTCCTCGGTGCGGTCACTATCTGGTTATTTTCTGACTAATCGCTCGTGAGTGTGCTCAGTTCCGTAAGATTTGTTCTTACTGCGCACAAGACAAGAAACGTAGCTTATCTGCACATTGTAATACTTTCTTGCAAACATGCATTACTCTTGTGGACCTTCACGAAGCATTAGCTTCGACCATTCGTGCGCTATCGGCGTAGTACAGTCACTTATTGTACGTATATATAGTGAGCGTATATTCAAGTGTGCGCCCATTCACTAATTCTTGACACGTTGGCGAAAGAGTGGGCGTAAATTTCCGTGCTTGTTGGGGTAAATGTGCATAGATACTATGCGCGAAACCTATTATGACAAGCAGCGGTGCTACTCCCGTTATCATTGTTTAACGAGTGGTGCTCACTCTTGCTGACGTACCGGGGCTGAAGCCCTTTCTTTGAATGTTAGCAATACAGCGCTGGCGGATGAGAAAATTTGTGTATCCTCGAGGAAAACCGTACTATCGCGCTCATTATGAGCTACACCGCAGCAGCGCGTGGCCAAGTGCACTGTTAGGTTGTACAGTGGCGCCGATCGGGACGTGTTTTAGAATTATTAGGGGATGGTTTGGCTGTTCCTGCGAGTTCGCGTTGCCTCCACTTGCTTGCGTTCACCCTCGCCTTCCTTTACTTGGAGAGCCAGGCTAGATATCACCTGTCTTGTGAAGTCGACTTGTCGAGCACGAAGTTTGGACGTCAAGCCACGGCGGCAGTTATCATTTTTGAAGCTGCTGTCACCACAGGGCGAAGCGAAGCGAGGGTGAAAGCAAGCAAGTGGAGGCGATGTGCACTCACAGGAACAGCCAAAACCTCCCCTGATAACTCGGAAACATGTCCCGATCGGCGCCACTGTACAACCTTACAGTGCGCTCGGCCACGCGCTCTTTCCAATGCTTGATTGAGCAAATGATTGAGGACCTTAACCGAGAAAGTGTAACAGTGGGGCTGAAGATTAATATGCAGAAAACAAAGATAATGTTCAATAGCCTGGCAAGGGAACAAGAATTCAGGATCACCAGTCAGCCTCTAGAGTCTGTAAAGGAGTATGTTTATCTAGGTCAATTACTCACAGGGGACCCTGATCACGAGAAAGAAATTTACAGAAGAATAAAATTCGGTTGGAGTGCATACGGCAGGCATTGCCAAATCCTAACTGGGAGATTACCACTGTCGTTGTCTTGAAAAGAAAAGTGTACAATCATTGCATTCTACCGGTGCTAACATATGGGGCAGAAACGTGGAGGTTAACAAAGAAGCTCGAGAACAAGTTAAGGACCGCACAAAGAGCGATGGAACGAAAAATCTTAGGACTAAAGTTAAGAGACAGGAAGAGAGCGGTGTGGATCAGAGAACAAACGGGGATAGTCGATATTCTAGTTGACATTAAGCGGATGAAATGGAGCTGGGCAAGCCATGTAATGCGTAGGATGGATAACCGGTGGACCATTAGGGTTACAGAATGGATACCAAGGGAAGGGAAGCGCAGTCGAGGTCGGCAGAAAACCAGATGGTATGATGAAGTTAGGAAATTTGCAGGTGCAAGTTGGAATACGCTAGCGCAAGACAGGGGTATAATTGGAGATCGCAGGGAGAGGCCTTCGTCCTGCAGTGGACATAAAAATAGGCTGATGATGATGATGATGATGATGATGATGATGATGATTTAGAATACATATTAATTGTGACTGGGTGTCGTCCAGCCAGGCACCGTCTATGATATCTCTCGAAACAGATGTTTGCTAAGCCGCACCGGCGTCATACACATCCATTGTAAACACGGAAGCAACGGAGGTAGTTGAGGCTAGCAATGGACGCGTCACCACGTGACCAAACATGGCAGCACCCACGGAATCGCCGCGAAAAGGGTCAATACCGATGGTTATGCATAAATCAGATCATATCGGTATTCTCTGGGATAAATTGTTTTTTTTTCAGTTCCTTATTCCTTGTAAAGCTGCCGGTCATCTACATTGGCACTATTATATGAATAAATGCCTTCCGAAATCTCGCTTTTTTTGTGCAAATACAATGCATTGCACTATTGCCGTGACGGACAGATTTTGCTGGGGTACTCGCCAAGGAATGATTGCACATTAAAAGCAGGGAAGAGATTGATATGACCAGATGTGTTATAAGCATAGATAGCGGTGCAAGGTGGATAGAGATGTTTTGAGGAAGAAAAAAATATTCAGGAGATGTATACAAAAATGCTAGAACGAAAAACATGTATAATATACCTGATTTATTCAAGCAGGCTAAGTGAGTATCTATCACCGCCCTGTTTTCAAGGGGATACAATAAAGCGCCGTCATCGGATAGTTGTCAAAGTCCTTTTCTTGAACTTTCCTCTACCTTGCGGTTTCCTGCAGAACCAATTTGCCATATTCCGTGTCTACGTGATCCGAGGTTTGTATTCAATCTGCTAGGATGGCTAGGTTGTTTGCTAAGATGGCAGAGCGTCCGCCCTTGAAAAGCGCTGGTCCCGGGTTTAAATCTGTGACCAGGACGAAATGTGTCTTGCCTGCGAAGGTTTCATGTCGTGAAATCCGTATGGGTTTCCTTCGTAGCTTCGTGCAACATTTGTTTGGAGGAAAATTTCGCGTCCATTCCCTAGGATACACTGGCTGGAACGGAGCAGACACTAAGCACTCTGGCAAAGCTCTCTACGGCGACAGAACGCATCTGTAGCTTGGAGGGGCGTAGCCAGGAGGGGTGGGGAGGTTCAACCCCCCCCCCCCCGAAATTTTTCGCGCAACCCCCCCCCCCCCCCCCCCCCACTTACCCACCCTTTTTTCTTGTCGCTTCGCGCTGACATAATTCAAGAAACCGGTGCTACTATCACAATTTCACTCCTGGGCGCTTCCGTTTGGGTTGTTAATTTACAGCGAATCATGTCTGCACATGGAAAAAAAAACTGTCACGGTGTTTGTCAAGGCTTTGACACTCTGTGAGGTTTTGGACGAGAATGTGGCGGCCGCATTCTGCAGCAACAAATGCGGCAGCCGCATTTTAAATGAAAGCGAAAATGTTCGAGGCCCGTTTAGATTTAGGTGTACGTTAAAGACCCCAGGTGGTATAAATTTCCGGTATACATTTCCGCCGCTACCCTTCAGGTGCCGGTTAGGACGTGCTCACGCAGGATTTTAGGCTACGTTCACACTTGGTCTCGAAGCTGGAGGAAGCGGCAAAATATTGCAAAAATCCGCCCGCCTAGGCGGCAAAACAGGCAGAAAAACAAGCGGCGAGCCAAATCGGTCTCGGACCGATTTTTTCGCTACGGCGAAGCGGAAACACGGCGGAAAGTTGTTCTGCTCCACCGGAAGCTACACTAGCATGTAAACAGCCGGTCGTAAAATTGAACATGACACCAAAAGTGTAGTCTGCAATGCTGATCGACGCGATCAAGAACCACCCCTTGGTCTACGACAAGAGTGGTACTAAAACGTACTGTCAGCAATACTCGCGATAGTATTCAACGTCGCGCGACCGGAGGTGCGGTAATGAAGCCTTGGTGTGACCCAACGTCTAACACCTTAGCAAAGCCAGGCTAACCCACCACCGCCGTTTCCGAGGTGTCCGTGTCTTCCGTTTATTCATTGTTCATTTCTAGAAAACAAGTAGGTAGAAGTATAAAAGCCATTTCTTCTTCCACTTCCATGGAAGACAATAGTTAGGCAGATTCCTCGTTGGCGCTCCATAATTCTCCTCGCACGTGCACGGTATGTTGCAGAAGTCGCGGGGTGCTTGTCTCGTCGCGAAGATAGTTCGGGAGCGTAGGTCTCACGTAGGACGCGCAGGCGTCGGCGAGCCCCAACACAAGGGCCAGCCCGGGTTTTAGCTTTCGTGTTCCCGTTGCCGCTTTGGTGTCCTGGAGGCGCCGACAATCATACGAAATGATAAAATGTTATTACAACTTGTAAATAAAATCCATTAAAGAAATGTAATCACGCCTAGGCACCAACCTGTGACTCAGCGCTACCGCGCCCGTGTGAGGAGAATTACGGAACGCCAACGGGGAATTTACCGAAGGTCGCAGATGACACGCGAAGTTGCGCAAGATGATCACTTTTGATGACGGGTGAGTCAAAGAATGAACATACCGCTCGAAATGCGATAATGAGCGCCACCACGCCGACAAACATACGCAGACTAGATGGATGCGGACGAAAGCGGCAGCGGCGGCCGTGGCGCTTGTAAAACAAATGTGAACAACTTGGACATGCGTGGAAAAAAATTTTCCGGCCGCTTTGGCCTTTCCGCCCACTAGCCGCTTCCCAAGTGTGAACGTAGCCTTAGTCTGCGCTCGAAACGTCTCTTGTATGCGATTGCGCCCCTACGGGAGGCTGGTAGTTACTGTTGTGTTGTTGAATCCCAAACCAGCAATTACGGAAGGCTGGTAGTTGCTGTTGTGTTGTGGAATCCCAAACCAGAAATGTACACACGAGGGGGTTGATGCCAGCAGTGAAATTCCACTGACTCGCAACAGAATGCACGAAACAGACAGCTGATCGACAAGCATGGATTACTGCTGTGCGCATTACAGCGTAAGTGAACTCTTGTTAGGCGCCGACAGTTCTCGTCGGAGTTCACGCATCCTGCGAAATCGATTATGTGCACTATGCACTGAACAAAACCGGAGTTCATTCCTGCATCACTAGTACACCAATCAGTCGAGATTCTGTGAGGCACAAGGCCGCTTCCTGTTCGCACCGGCGTAAGTGAAGCAGAAATGAGTTGCACGCACTACTTAAAATGCGTACACATGCCATATCTATGCTGTGCAGTGAAATATTCTGTACAATTCTGAACCTGTTGACGTAAAGGCAAATGACGGCTGCACGCTCGCACACAGCGGAAGACACAGCGGCCCATGCACTTGCCGCCGGAAATGCAACCTCCTCGTATGAGGGAGCAGTCCGACGAAAGCTTCGAAAAAAAATAAGCATTACACGTGCTTGCGCGTATTTAAGTTTTCTAGCGCAAAGACGCAGCATACAAGCTATTACATGGGAGTAGGTATATAGCATGGTCCCACGTGCATTTTCCCGTGTATAGCCGTCCTTGACTTGTGAAACGCACTTCGCCCCGACGAGGACGACGCCAGCTAGGCTTAACGGAGATTAACAATTAATGATGTCTTCTGCGATCGGGCGGGTCGTCTCAATGATGCGTTTTCAAAGACTGGTCCATTCATTGGCGCGATGAGAGACCATTGCTCCAAACGCCCACTGTACCTGTCGTACTTACTGCAGTTTACTGAGCTTACTTTACGTTTTACTTAATTTCTTCACAAGCACACGCGAGGGGGGGAGTCCCATGTCTTTGATATACATGTATAAAGTCTGCTTAAACTACCGATATTGATTCTAGAACACGTCACACAGAGGAAAGCAGACGCTTGCCCCCCCCCCCCCGCAAAACATATCTGGATACGCCCCTGGTAGCTTGTAAACGTAGCGGGAGACGCTTAAACGTACACAAGACACGCACGTAAACAGCAACGTAAGAGCAAACGCTGAATATCTGAAGAAGAAAACGTTGTGGCACGCTGGGAATGAGAGGTAAAGTTGGTAATTACAGCGAAGCTGTTAACCTCCCGGTGGTCGGCAATTTTCGTGTCCGGTCCGTGGAACAAATTATCATCATCAGCAATGAATCATACACCCCTAAGCAGACAAAAGGGCAATAAATCACCCCCCTCATAATGCAGAGGCTACTGCAATCAGCAAGGGTGAAGAGAACAGTGCATACATTAATTGGGATCCCGCATACAATGTACACAACAGCGTACGTTTCAATACAGAATAAGTTCAAAACAAGCATCCATCATGATCAGCAATGACTCCTTGTCCCGTAAGCAAGCGAAAATGCAATGGGTATTACCACCGTGAGGAAGTAAAAAATACTAGGGGTCCCTTATGATACAACAAAGACGACTTGAAGGTGCGAGCCCGAGTGCCGCTAACTCAATGACGCGACGACCACTTTTTTTTTTGCTGAGTCTTCATCACTCTTAAACCACAATTTACAGACATTTTTGCAATTCCTGTTTTTTGCAAGTCACCCAACTCCAACCGTAACTCAGCTAATTTTCTTTGCTGAGTCACTCTCACTTGGACCCTTAAATCTCACAAATATTTTATGCAAGTCACTCCGCTATTCCTTAACCTCTTGATACACTCTTAATTCACACTTTATTCACTCTTGATTCACCCTATTGGTGCTTGGTTCACCTTCATTCACTCTACCATCTCGGTTTTACTTCCATCACACTTGGTTTGCTCTATTACTAAAAATCTCCCATTTTTATCACTCTTGATTCACCCTATCACCACTTGATTCACCTTCATTCACTCTTAATTCACCATCAATTCACGCTTAATTCAACTCATTCACCTCTCTGTTTACCCCATATCACTTAAGTTCACACAATCATTCTTCCACCCTTAATCGCGGTTTTGTGCGCATTATCACCTCTTATCCTACGAGCACCATTTCGCGTCCACGACGCGGTTCTTAAACGGCCTTGAAACGGTGTCCTTTCCACGAGACATACGAGTATAAGGCTTTCTCCTTAAAAAATGCAATGCCTCATAGCCCCGTAAGGCTGAGGCTACAAGCGCTCAGCAAAGTGAAGCAAACAGTGCCTACGTTCAGTAAAATCACTCATAGAACACACAGAATACCATAATAAAGAACAAGCTCAAAACAAGCAATTCCATTGCAAATTAACGCATTGCATACCCCCCACAGCAGCAATTATGGTGGTTTTGCACAGCTTCGCTGGACATCCAGTTTCGCAGGGCCGGAATGGCGAGTCATTTTTGAAGCGAAAGCTTCATTACGCTACCTCGGGCAACCGTCGCCGACTCAACAGTTTTCAACTTCAGAGCTAGAGGTCAAACCACAAGAGAGCATTAAGGCGCGTTTATAGTCCGACGTTATCGGCACGCGGGTGAGCGTCATCAGACGCCGGGCGCGTCTGAGTGCATTGACCGCGCGTCCGGATACGTTGGCGGTGCCAGCACGTCGAACCATCGGTTGAACTATAGCCGCTGTTGTTCACTCCAATGTGACATAACGTGTGCGCGCGCTCACGCTACGTCGGACTGTATTTAGGCCTTTACGGAGTCCTGAAAGGAGCCATTGCCGCCGTTGCCCGAGTAGAGTTGGGCCCGGCTGCGAGTTGCAACCAAGTTTCACTACTTTACTGATCACCGCAGTGTCTTCATAGGCATAAAATCATGAATAAACACTTTATTCATTGCAAACATGTATGTATATATCATTGCGAAACCACACCTCGGCCACAGCACGACAATGGGCCTAGCCAGTGCAGTGAAGCTTTCGCTATCAACCAGAATTAACCAAAGCTAAACCACGTACACCAATCTCTTTCTGATGAGGATATCGGATCGAATTTACAAGTGCTCTGAGCGTAACAAGCAAGGCTATTAAGGCCAGTTTGGGTTGTTAACTGCCTCAGACAAGAGTTACGAGTGTATGAACCCCAAGACGTAGAAATGGCCCACACACATACTTCAATATAATACTAAAAGTTAAAATTCTGGTCCTTTGTTGCATCCTGTCCACTGTAGTGGACAGGTTTCGGCGATTTTATGAGGAAGTTTAGGGCTTCCGAGAAGCGCCTGCGCATAGTGTCAACCACGTTATACAAGATAAGTTTCCAACAGGCACCACCAACCACTGTTTTCCTCGAACTCGGTTTTAAAGACGGTGGTTCCAGCGTATAAGCCTAGCTCGTCCGCACACCTTTAATTATAACTCTCGTAACGCTGTGGTCTGGTGCATGTAATGGACAGCACTCGAAAAAAGAAAAGCTCAAAGAAAAGTGCTGTAAATATTGTCACGTAGCGAGGGTGAAGAACGAAGTATCCAAAACTGTGCCCTATGTCCAGAATAAACAAGCAACAGTCAAGCACAACGCTATTAGGGCGAGCACAGTCGTCGATCGTTGGCAATTTGGGTCGGTATTTTGTAGCGATGCCTTATGACTTATTCTATACTACTCTTATCATCCACGGCTCACGGCCGGCTGATCCCGCTGATAACGCGAGCGCACCGTCGGTCTGACCACTGACAAAGCGCGATAAGCGCGAAAAGGCATTAGCACCGGAAAGGCATCGCTACAAAATACCGGCCCTGATCTCTGCGGGTCAAGCGCATCGGCTTTTATACATGACTCGTCTAAGGTTCCAGGGTAATGGCTGGAAACCGCGTGCCGTTCAGAAAGTACTACACAATTCGTGTCGCGCATACAGTCTTATTACACAAGGTTCGGCGAGAACATACACAACAGACAGAATTAACGAGAACACTCGAGTAAGTTCCAATCATGCAGGCTGGTGTTCAGCGAGCGATAACTAAGTCGTTAGCGGGTGAAATGCTGTCCCCGACATAAGGATGAGTACACCTGTCAATGCCTGCTTCTTAAGAAGCGTCGTCCCGATGCTACAAACAGAAGAGCAAAATACTAAATCACAAGTAGTAAACAAACGTAACTAATAAACCAAGAAACAAAGTCCGCGAAATCGTTGCAGCTGGTAGAAGGGCTTAAGGCGCCCAACATGTACTACTCCAGGTCGCGAGCGGTGCCGTTGTGATTGCGTACTGCAGTCTGTCACGACCTCGTAGCCCATTGCGCCAATACATCGATAGTTGTCGTAGGGTCAAAAATAGCATCGCAAAAGTTCCTAAGTAATCTGGCGTACCGGAATTCAAAACCCAAACACGGTCGCTCGGCTGGTATTCCATGTAGCGTTGTCGATGATTGTAGTGTCGGCTGTCTGTTCTTTGCTGGCTCTATATGGGCAGGCAGGCGCCTTGTCGTGCTTCTTCGACGTGCTGCAGGTAAGGGGTGACGTCGAGATTTTCTTCGTCGGTACCGCGCGGCAGCACGGCGTCGAGAACCGTCACCAGGTTTCTTCCGTACGCCCGCTTGAAAGGCTTGACCTGTGTTTTTTCTTGAACTGCCTTGAAGGCGACCGTCTTGTTCAGGCGTTCCGTTACACCGTTATGCCACGTACACACTAGCGGAAAAACGCGCGCGGCGCGCCGCCGGCGGCAAGACGCGCGCCGCGAAAGCAGCCACGAAACGGGTTTTTGTTGCCGCGGCAGAGATCGCTCCTGGACCGATTTTTTGCGGTTTGACGCGTGCCGCGGATGAAGGAGACCAATGAGAGCGGCCCGCTTCCGTGACGTGCGCGCGGGAAACTGGTGCCATGCGGACCCGCCCGACCGCTTGTTTCTCGTTTCGCACTATCATCTGCACGCGTGAGCTCCCGGATAGTTCGAGAAGGGGAGAGGAGTCTAGTCTGTCACATCATTGCCGGAGCGGCGCGCCGCCGGTTGGTGTGGCCGCCCTGCCGCTGCTGCGTTTTGCCGCCGGCGGCGCGCCGCGTGCGTTTTGCCGCTAGTGTGTACGTGCCATTAGTCTGCTGGTGTTTGACGATTGTCCTCGGGTGACTTGTCTGGCTATATTGCAGGATGGCTTGAGTAAGCTCAGCTATAAAAACCGTTCCTCTGTCGGCAATAAAGACTTCTGGTGCACCATGTCGCAGCAAGATGTTAAAGACGAATTTCGGTACTTCCGCCACACTCCCTTTGGGCCGGGCTTTAGTTCCCACGTTGTGAGTAAGGTAGTCGGTGTCCACGATAATCCCCTTGTTTCCAGATGTTGACGTCGGAAAGGGCCCCAACAGAATCATCCCGGTCTGCTGAAACGATCGGCAAGCAGGCTCGATCGGCAGGAGCAATGACGCTGGCCTTGTCGGTTGTATATTACGTCGCTGGCAGTCTCGGCACACCTTGGCGTAATTGTTGACGTCGGAGTTTAGGCGTGGCGAGTAATATTTCTCCTGAATTCTTCGAAGCGTACGAGAGAAGCCGAGATGCCCTGCCATTGGATCATAATGAAGGGCGTGTAGAAACTCTGGCCGCAGTGCTGAAGGCACAACAAAGCAGAAGGTAGTTGCTTCGGAATAGTGTTTTTCTTTTTATTGCGATAGCAATTATATGGACACTCCAAAGCAGATTTCTGCCGTCGCCGTCGCCGTGAGGTTCCGTATGACGTCAATGGAGATGAAATCGTCGCCGCGCGCCGCCGAACGCTGTATGTGCGAGTGAAAGGGCGCGAGGGACGCGCGCTTTCACGGGGAGTGAACGCACGGCGGAGAACAAACGCGCGTTCTGTGCCGTGCTCCCTTAAGGGCTGCAGAAGTAGGCGTCTTTTTCCTCCTTTAAAATCACCATATATGTAGATGATGATAAGTGGTTCTTGAGGGAAAGGGAAAGGTTGGCGCTATCTTCTGCAGCCCTTGAGGGAGCACGGCTCAGCGCCAACGGGGAGGGGTAAGTGGGAGCGAAAGAAGGGATAGAGTGGAGTCGCCATGGCTGGGCGAAGCAAAACCGGCAGGCATAGGCGGCACGTATCAGGCCGAGATGGAAGGCCTTGGTGTGCTGCAGAGTCGGCAGGGGTGTTGTGCCAGGCCGGTCAGGCCCGGGGTGGGGTGGGAGGCCGTGAGGCCTTCCCGCTTGTAGAAATGTCCTTAGAGGCGTGCGGAGAGCCCTGACGAGTCAAGGAACTCCACGACGCCTCGAAGTGCAGAAAGGTGGTGTCGGCCGGGGAAGAGGAGATCTTCCTCCTTGCCAGAGGGGAGGCCCAGGCGGCGGAACTCCTGCAGGAGTGGGCCCCGCTGCTGCAGGTACGCCGGGCAGGCCAGCAGGAGATGTTCGATCGTCTCCGGCTCCCCGCAGGAGCTGCAGGCCGGGGACGTCGCTCGTCCCAGTCGGTAGCTGCGTGCTGCCGTCCAGCTGCAGCCGATGCGGAGCCGGAGAAGGAGCGAGGTCTCCCTGCGAGCCAGGCCTCGCTGGGGGAGTGGTCGTGGGGGGCATCCCAGTGCCACCCGTTTGTCTGGGTGGTGGGTCGCCAGGTGTCGCCGCAGCCTCAGTCCTGTGAAGTCGCCCTCCGTCACGGCCCGACTGAGGGGCACAGTGGTGTGGTGGGCGTCCTTCGCCAGGGTGTCGGCTGCCTCGTTGCCCGGGATCCCTACGTGGGCGGGGATCCAGTGCAGGGACACCGGGTGGCCTGCGTCCTGCAGCGCTGTCAGCCGGGCAGACAGCAGTGCGACTCCAAGGCTGGCGCTTTCTGGCCTCTGCAGGCCGAGGAGGGCTGCCTTGGAGTCGCAGAGGATGGCCGCTGGTACCCCAGGAAGCTCCTCGGAGAGTAGGTCGACGGCCAGGTGGAGGCCTGCCACCTCCGCTGCAGTCGAGCTGGCGTGTCTGGGCAGTCGACACTGCCTGCTCTTCTGCAGGGCTGGTGCCGTGCAGGCCGCCGTGGCAGAGCCGGTGTCCGGTACCACCGAACCGTCGACGTACACCAGGAGGTGGTCTCCGAGGGTCTCGTCCAGGAGGCAGGCGGCCGTCTGCTGCAGGGCGCAAGCGGGCGAGCGCCTCTTCGAAATCCCGGGCAGCTCCGTGGCGATGGGGACAGGAGGCCTCTGCGGTGGGGGCAGCTGTACCGCATTCGGCGGTGGGTTGCCAACCACCTCCTCGTAGAGGCGGCACAGCTGACCCATCCTTGAGGAAGGCCGGGACTGGAGGCGACGCAGCAGGCCTCTGCCATCAGGAGCATGGTGGAGGCGGTCAACGTGCCTCAGCCCCTGCTGCAGGAAGAGGAGCGACAGGGGCCATGCTCCAGCCTCCGCAAGGGTAGCGGCAATCTGGGAGCTCCGGGGGACGCCTAGGCAGAGTCGGATGGCCACCCGGTGCTGCAGCTCCAACTTTTCGAGGCGGCGTGGCGGCAGCGCCACCAGCGGGAGGGCGTACCGCAGGCGTGATGTGGCCGCCGCCTCGTAGAGCCGCAGGGCCCACTTCACCGAGCAGCCCTCTCCATGGGCAAGGAGCTGCGACACGGCCTTGCGGACCCTGATGGTCTGGGTCTGCATGGCCCCGACTGCCGGTAGCCAGGTTAGCCGGTGGTCGATGCGCAGCCCAAGGTACGACACAGTCGTACTCCATGGGATGCGCACGCCTTCCAGCTGCAGCCGGGGAGCTGAGCGCCGTTCCGCTGCTCTCGGGTGGACGAGGAGGGCCACCGTCTTCCCCGTCGAAACCGAGAGTCCGATGCTTCCCAGGTAGGCGGCCGTGGTGTCCAGGGCTCTCTGGAGGGCCAGGCACACGTGGCGGCTTGACTGCGGCGGTCCCCGCACCCACAGGGCGATGTCATCCGCGTAGATGGAGCACTCCACCTTGTAGTGAGGGTCGGTCGGCAGTGCAGCAGGCAACCGGGCCAGGGCGAGGTTGAAGAGAAACGGGCTCACCACTGACCCTTGTGGTACGCCTGCTGCGACCGGACGGGGAGTGCTCCTTGCATGGCCCACGCGGACCCTGAGGGTGCGGTCGTTCAGGAACGATGACAGGAACCGCCGCAGGTTGCCGCCAATGCCCAGGAGGTCCAGAGCCTGCTGGACGACCGCATGTGGGAGGCCATCGAACGCCCCCGCCTTCTTCTGACGCACGAAAGGCCGTGGGGGGGAGGGGGAGGGAAGGGAGGCGACGTTTAGCTGCGGCACCAAGTGCCTATTTATATCAGAGGCTCCGGCAACAGTCACCAACGCCGCACGCATTTTGTGCGAACGCGGGCAAAACGCCGACGGCGTCGACAACAGTTCTGCGTGCTGTCGGTGCTGCTGCATGTCCAAGTTTATACAGCTGATAAAGCTACTATCATTACTCCGTATAGCTCTCAACAAATTTGCTATCGCAATTGATGCTTTTTTTTATTGCGATAGCAAATATATGGACACCTCAAGCAGATTTCTGCCGTCGTCGTCGCCGTCGTCGTCACCGTCCCCGTCGGCGTGAGGTTCCGTATAAAGTCCAAGGGCGATAAAATCGTCGCCGCGCACCGTATGTGCGAGTGAAAGCGCGCGTGGGACGCGCGCTATCACGGAGAGCGAACGCACGGCGGAAAGCAAACGCGACTTCCCCTGGCGCGAAACGCCGTGGTGGTATGAGAGGGAGGGAGGGGGGGGGGGCGATGCTTTGCTACGGCACCAAATGCGTATCTTGCAACCGGGCGCAAAGTGAACTGGCGACGCAATCTCCCACGCGAAAGGAGCAAAGCGGGAAGGCAGCGCGGGGGGGGGGGGGGGGGGGGGTGCTTTTACTCTGCCAACAAATGCGTTCATGTACTTTGCGCTTTGCGCTTGGTTCTTATTAGAGTGTACTAGTATTCTAGTACACTCTAGTTATGTTTGCGCAGGTACGGGCTGCCGGTGTTGTCACGCGCGCCGTATCTTGCAAGCGATCTCCACACGGCTCTGACCTTTGTATGCGCTGCGCATTCGGCCGCTCAGTTTCCGTTGCAGTGATAGCCCGCACAAACCTTTGCTCGCTGCGGCGCCTGCGCTTGCTGCCAGCGTTTTGACAGTGGTTGAGTGTGATCTATTCATGTGTGCTTGTGCGCGCTGACACCACGCTCGTTAATTCAGTTAGTAAGTGAATGTGTCCAACTTTATGCACCCGATGAAACTACTATCCCTACTCCGAATAGCTCTCTGATAATTTGCTATCGCAATTGATGCTTCGCCTTGATGCTTCGCGAAACTGCGAAATTTTTTAAGGACTCCGTTTTTCAACGTAAACTTGGACAATCCTCGCCTAAATACTGTTTGGACAAATGTGGCCTTTGCTTCCCGGAAGTCGAGAAGGCTTCTTAGCTCCGGGTCAGTTCGCTGCTGTTCAGCGAAGTCGGCTGCACTCATTGTCCCTAGAAAGGAATCGTCGTCCTAGTCGTCTTGCGGCGGCGGGTCCATAGGAGCGCTGGAGAGGTAGTCCGCATGAGAGTGCTTTCATCCGGACTTGCATATCAAGGTGAGCATAAATTCTTGCAGTCGGAGGCTTCACCGTGCTGGCATCCTGAAGGATCCTTTAAGTTGGCTTGCCAAAGCGTTACGTTATCGTCGCTTACGACTTTGAACGGCGTGCCATATAGGTAAGGGTGAAATTTCGTGGCAGCCCAAGATATGGCAAGGCATTTCATTTCCGTCATTGAAGAATTGGCTTGCGCTTTCGATAGCGACCGGCTAGCACCAGATATGATCGTTTCAAGTCGATCTTTCCTCCGGACTAGTACAGCCCCGAGGCCATCGCTGTTGGCGTCGGTGTGCCTTTCGGTATCGGCACCTTTGTCGACGTGACTGAGTGCAGCTGATGACTGCAGGTGTCGTTTTAATTGCTCAGATGACTCGACTTGCGTTGTTTCCCACTTAAACTCGACGCAAGATTTTAATTAGAAGAATCAGAAGCACGGCGATGCGAAAGAAGCTCTTGAGAAAGCTACTATAGTAGGCACACAGAGAAGAAACCTGCGCACGGACTTCTTGTCGAAGGAGTGGGGAAGTTTGCAATGTTAGCTGTTTTCTGTTAGCTGATCTTCGGATCAGGAAGGACTCCTGACATACTGATGACGTGGCCCCAGAACAGAAGTTCTTCGTAAGTGAAGCGGCATTTCTCTGGCTTCAGGGTTAGCCGAAATTACTTGATTGCGTCTAGTACTGTTGCAAGGCGCTTAAGATTATTGTCTAAGTTTGAAGCTAAGAGTACGACATCATCAAGGTAGACTAAACAGGTCCACCCTTTCAAGCCAGTCAATACAGTGTTCATTACAGGCTGAATGGGTGCAGGTGTCGAGCAAACACACACTGGCATGAGCTTGAATTTATAGAGGCCGCCTGGCGTGATAAAGGCGGTCTTCTCTCCATCACTCTGGTCAACTTCGATTTGCCAGTAGCCCGTGTTGACGTTTATTGACGAAAAATACTTTGCCTTGCAGAGGTGGTCCAACGCGCCCTCTATCCGTGGCAGGGAGTATACGTCTTTATTCATGATTTTACTCGCAGTGTTGGCGTAGTAGATTTGGTTTGATCTGCTAAGCCCGACGTTGTGGGATCGAATCCTGGCCGCAGCGGCCGCGTGTTGATGGCGGCGAAGTGCTAAAACAACTGTGTACCGTGCATTGGGTGCACGTTAAAGAACCTCAAATGGCCAAAATTCACCAAGACTCTATAATAAGGCGTGCCTCATAATCATATCGTGGTTTCGGCCCGTGAAACATCAGAATATTTTGCTTCGTTATTTTGTTGAGACGAGGGGAATCGACGTAGAAGCGCAGAGTCGCATCCTTTTTCTTCATTAAGACTACAGGAGACGCCAGCGGACTTTTCCACGGTTGCATGATGTCATCGCCAGTCTTTCTTCTACATATTCGCTCATAGCTTCACGTTCTCGGGTCTGTACTAGGTAAGGCCTCTGGCGGAGATGGTCGAGTGGTTGAGCGCATCCTTCGGTTATTAAGCGATCCTTAGCGACTGGTGTTTGTTGAAGCCTTGATGACGACTTGAAGCAGTCCTTGTATTGCTGTAGGAGACCTTTTAGCTGTGCTTTTTATGCCTAGGAAGACTCGGATTAGTATCGAAGGCTGGTTCAGAAACATGGCCATCGTTTTTGCTTCCGCTGAATCCGAGAAGACCAAGGTATCGCTGATTGCTGTAACTTCTTCCATGAATGCAATCTTCGTGCCCTTGTTTAGCTGTTTCAATTTACGACTTAAGTTGGTCACCATTAGCTGCGCTTTTCCTCCGCGGAATTGTACGATTACCCTTGCGACGCCTTTTTCACGGACGAGCAGCTGTTGTTGTTCACTCATAACGATGCTTTCCTTGCCTCCCGTGTCTTCTTTTCCGACGGAAAACATCATGCTGGCCCGACGTGGAATAGTGACTTCGTATTTGAGCACGTTTAGGTCAGGGTAACTCAGACTATTATTAGGTGGTATCGCTTGGCTCGCGGACAGCGTTATCAACTTGGATCTTAAGTCGAGGACACTGCGCCGTGTTGGCTTAGGAAGTCTAAGCCGAAGATTACGTCCTTTGACCATTGTGGCAAGACAGCAAACGTCACAGGATAAGTCTGATTACGCACTCTAATCCTTGCAATGCACATTCCAATCAGCGTTATCAGGTGTTCTCCAGCTGTCCGGCTATTGGTGCCTTCCCACACAGTGTTAAAATTTATTTGGCGGCACAGGGTCCACTCAAGACGGAGTAGTCGGCTCGTGTTGACATAAGCGGGGATTGCGTGGCCGTCAAAAAGCACATCGATGTAGGTGGTTCTTTGTCCTGCCTTGCGGTTTGGTCACGGCGTCGGATCAGGGCTGCTTCGCATTGTCGCGTTGTGGTTACACATCTTCGAACGCTCTCCTGTATGCGACGTAGTCATGGCTTCAAGGATTCGTCTTGGTGGCGGCATGTCGTTGCTACGTCGTCCAGTAGAATGTTGAAGCGTCTTTGTCGATGGAGGAGGATCTTTGGTATTTCGACGAACATCAACCGCGCCTGCATCGGTTGCTGTTTTTAGTTTTGCCGATATAGGCTAACTGGCAGGCCCCGCGTCTAGCCAGTGTGCGGTCGGCGCTGCGTAGAAAGGTAGCGTACTGGTGACAGTCAACGGGAAGGACGGCAGGGGCTCTATTGCGTATCGGCGATATCAAGAGGCCGTTCACCTTGCCGTGGGCACAGCGTGATGACGACGAACCGTCGTAGTCTCACCTCGCGTCGTAGTCCCACCTCGCAGTGATAGCAGAGCGGACGTTGGTCAGGGGCGCGCCAAACGTCAGTGTTCCTTGGAATGTAGCGCGGGACAACGGGTGAAGGTGCTGGCGGCATCAGCGGTTGACGACAAAACTGCAGCGTTGCCGCGCCCTGGCGCGGAGGCGTATAGGTCATCGCTTCCGCCACGGCTGCTGTGATTCATGGAATCCAAGTGACTCATGCATCTTCTGGCGGACGATGTCAGTAATTGAGGCTTTGTGAGGCTGCGTCGAAAGGACTATCCGGCGCAGTTCATCGCGTACAACAGGCTTGGAGGGTCTCTCGGAGCTCATCAGAGCCTAGTTCTTGGATTTCGCTTTCCGGCGACAGCGCTTGGCGCTTATATTAACGAGTACGTAATTGCAATGTCTTCTTGATGCCCACCGCATCGGTTAAAAATTATGCGACGGTCTGCGGTAGATTGGGAATCAATCCGGCAAAAAGATCGTGCTTCACACCTCGCATGAGGAAGCGAACCTTCTTGTCCTCAGACATGCCCGGGTAAGCGTGGCGGAATTGGTCGGTCCGTGTAGATCGTAATGTTTTCATTTGGGAGCTGTGAATGCGATTCCAGTATCGCTTCCGAATGCAAAAACGCCCGTTTGCTTGCATTGTAGTGGACGTTAAAGAACCCCAGGTGGTCAAAATTAATCCGGAGCCCTCCACTACGGCGTTCCTTATAACCAGAACTGGTTTTGGCACGTAAAACAGGAGAAAGAAAAAATAAGTATCGCTTGCACCCTGGTTGCAGATGACGCTGTGAAGCTGTTCAAGAAGGTGCTGCGGAACAGGCCCCACGTTGTCAGGGTGGACTCTTGATTCTCTAACCACGCCCTGGCGGCGTCTTCGAAGGAGAAGTATACATGTCGCAGCTTGTCATCGGAGTTCTAGTTATTGAATGTAATGACCCTTTCGTATGTGTCCAGGCAGTGTTCCAGGTCTTCAAACGTTGATCCGCGAACGGTCAATGGCTCTCTGGGCTATTTGAGCACAATGGCGGACGCTCGAGCTGTCAATGTAGTTGTTAACTAGACCTTGACCTGAATGGTCTTCTCGGGAATAGGTCTGTACTCCGATAGTGATCCTTGCAGCCTGCGGCTAGCTCGCTGGTCCATGGCGACGTTGGATTTCTCTTCGCGGTGCGGGCTTGGATTGCGGCTTTGCGGGCCCCGTCTGGTGCGCATCAACACAAAGCACCTCCACCAGATGTCACATTGTAGGGAGGATGAATAACAGAGTAGCTAAATCTGTGAATCACTAAAGTAAACCGTTATTGGTCGAACCTATGCCAATGTAAATATACCTGGTAGCGAGGCTTTCATAGAAGCCCATACGTTTAAAACATGGCGATTCATCAGCGCTTCTTGGGGCTTAGCGCCATCTGTGTGAGCAGGGAACACTTCCGGCGGAAGCAAAAATAATGTGACGCCATGTCCGGTAAAAAACAGAAGCGACGTCATTTTCTTTTTTCAGCGGCGCGAAAATTGTTTTTGTGGCCCGCGATTACACCTGTATATTCAAATGCCCCGCCATTCGACTTAGGCACGGAGCTTTCAGCACGGAAAGTCACGCAGCAAGAGGTCAGCCGTACGAGTGTCAAATCGCATCCCTGCACAGAACACAATTTATTTCGAGGCCGACGAAAGCTTTGGATCTAGTGTGCTGGTCCCATCGTCGGACGCCCAAGCCCGTCGGACAGCGCAGTCCCACGAAAACACAGTTTTGGTGACTTGGGCCTGTTGGTTGTACATCGGAAACGTTTTGAAGTGCAAGAGCAACACGGACACAAAAGAACACATGGAACGACAGACGAGCGCGAACTACCAACAAAGGTTTATTGACCACCACACGTGTTTATACTGCGTTCATCACCGTTGCACATGCGCACAATACTTTCTAAGAAAGGACAGCTCTTTATCATACAGGTGTACAGAAGGTGTGCTGATACAGGCTGAACCTTGTAAAGATAACTTTTCAGCCTCTATTATCTCGCGGGTGAGCATATGGTCACTTGTGCTGACAACAGTACGCAGAACAATAATGAGCTTACATCGACAGGAACTGCAGTGGATTCCTAACCAACCATCACGGACCGTCCTATTTAGTTTGAGCGCATTTTCCTTCAACCTATCGTTCAAGCATCTCCCTGTTTTCCCTATATACAGGGTGTTTCAGCGAACACTTTCAAAAATTCTTAAAGGTTGCCTGTGGCAGATAGCACAATTCTAGTTCATGAGCTGGTCTACTCAAAGAGGCGGACATTACTTGCTCAAGAAATTGAAAGGCATAATCGAATAATTAACATAAATTCGCAAATTAACTTTAACTAATTACCTGATGGCCCATATTGCAATTTACAAATTGTAGCCGTGGAGTTCGCCAGGCGGATCCACTTGGAACGAATTCTCGGGATGACACCAGTTTCGAGATATTAATACCCGAATTTTGCGGAGAGATTCAGTGGCGTTCCAGTTAAGTTCTTAACAAAACGTCGCTTTATGCATTGAAGCACAAAACTAACTGGAACGCCAATGCATTTCTCTGCAAAGTTCGGGAATTAATATCTCGAAACTGGTGTCATCCTGAGAATTAATTCTATGTGGCGCCTTGCGCCTGCGCCTTCCCTGCGCCTTGCGAACTCCACGGCTACAATCGGTAAATTGCAATATGGGCCATCAGGTAATTAGTTTAAAACTTAATTAGTGAATTTTGGTTAATTAGTCGATTATGCATTTCAATTTTTTGTGCAAGTAATGTCCGCCTCTTCGAGTAGACCAGCTCATTAACTAGATTTGGGCTATCTGCCACAGGCAACCTTAAATAAATTTTGAAAGTGTTCGCTGAAACACCCTGTATTGCTTTCCACATGACAGTGGAATACTGTAAACTACATTAGTAGCTCAACGAACGTATGGATCTTTGTGCTGCTTATTGCAGTGCTAATTGAAGAGACAACAGGACCGAAAAGCTTGAAGTTCTTGCAGCATCAAGGTGGAACGAAGTTCTGCATGGTGGTCGCCTCAGCTGCTGCTGCAGCCAAGCTCTTAGAACGCGGTAGCTTTGTCCTTTATGGAGAATCAGTACCAGTACTCGAAGTAGCCCCTCAAGTTGTAGCGGTGACAGTCTTCAAATGTCTCCTATTTGTCGGGGACGCTTCTTTAGCCACGGCGGTTTTCCCGTACGGCTAGGTTCTGGAAATATATGAGCAGTCCATTAAAGGAAGACAGCATGTTGGTAACAGCCTGCGGATTGTCCGAATTAAAATTCTCGAGCCTGTACCGAACTTCATGACAGTACACGGTCACCGAATAATGTGCGACTACAGGCGTCCACACCAAGGTTTTCTCCCGGAGGGGCCAAGGAGGCCACGTCAGAAAGGAATGCAACACGTCCCGCTGTGCCAGGTGTGAAGTATTCGGCCTAGAAACAACTTGCCGTCGCTGCGCAGAGGAACACGCGACAGCAGATTGTCTGCGGCCCAAGCAGGCCAAATCATACGCTTTTGCGGCTGGATCGGCAGCGGCAGAGCAGGCGCCTGCCACCGCTGCTGTTGACGAACCACTTGCAGTGTTTACGCCCCCGTTGAAGGAGACAGAGAAGACATAACCTGGAAACTCTGACCACCAGCAAGCGACAGCGCCCACCGAAGATGTCAATACTGGTCCCGAAGGTTCAGCACCAAGTTTCACAGTGGAGGAGAACGTTTCAACCCCGGATTCAGCGTCACAGTCCAGTGTGAGCTAGATTTTTCGGGTGATGCGGAGAGTACAGACGTCCCAGTCACTGAGTACGAGAACAGGTCGCGGGCGCCTTCTTACTCGGAAGCAGTGCTATGCCATGCGAATGCCCGCTCCCGAAATAATCCCGCGGAACCACTGGACGAGGACACAGGATACAGACCCCGGATACTAGGAAAAGACAGCCCCCGCAAGGGCACCTTGAGTATCAAGGTGATGGTGCTTGGCGCCACCACGGACCCTTAGCCCCCATACCGAAGCTGTCATCCGCACCGTGGCGAAAGGTTTTGAGGTGAAAGGTAGAAACCATGAACGGTGGCGGTCGGGGCCATGGTCAAGCTCCGGTTGACGGGCTCTTCGTCTGTTTACCAGGCGGCGAGCCCCGGGACCTTCCTGTGAATAAGACGGTGAAACACAGGTGACTTTCTAGGAACCGTCGGCATACCCATATCGTATGAGTACTTCCTCTTCCAAAAAACCTGATCAGTCCCTGAAAAGGGGCCGCACCGAAGAAATCTCTGACAGAACTTGAAGTGATTGTGACCACTTTCCACGTTTCCTGATTATTCACTCTCTTGTAGACAATGACTCTGTAGCTGGAATGTCCGTTTTCACTATTGCTAGGACCCTTGCGAAATTGATAGGAAAAAACTATGAAGCAAAGAAACTGTCATCCGGTGATCTTCTTGTTGAAGTGTCACAGAAAAATCATTCCGACATCCTCCTCAGGCAAAAGCAGTTCGCCCACTTACAGGTGTCCATTACCCTCCACCGCAGTCTAAACACCGTCCAAGGCGTTATATCAGAACGTGATCTGCTCCGCGAAATAGACTCTGACCTCCTCGATGGCTTCAGAGATCAAGGTGTCATCACCCTACGCCGCATCACCATAAGGCGAAACGGTGAAGATGTAGCGACACCCCACATCGTCTTGACATTTAATCGTCCCCGTCTACCAGAGGCTGTGAAAGCAGAGTTCATTCACTGCAAGGTCCGCCCATATGTCCCAAACCCGAGAAGATGCTTTAAGTGCCAAAAGTACGGAGACTGATCCAACACATGTCGCGGAAAACTCACCTGTGCAAAGTGTGGTGCTCACGAGCATCCAACCGACAACTGCAGTGCCACTCAAACAGTATGTCCCAACTGTCATGGGCCGCGCGCCGCGTACTCACGAACCTGTGAAATGTCCCAAAATGAGAAAAAAAATCATCCAAATCAAGGTAACCGAAAACATCACTTTCCCTGAAGCCCGGAAGAAACTCTCGCTTCTCTCCGCAAGATCTTACGTTGACGCAGCGCGCCGGGGGGCCGGGCGGCGTCTAGTTACGGTGGGCACGCAGTACAGCTTTGCTGATGCGCGCCTTTCTCGACCCCCCAGCAAGCAGCCATCGGCTGCACCAACCTTCCAAGTTCCAGAGGTCAACTTCTCGCACACCTCTATAACAACACAGACAACCGAGAGGGAGTCTACCCCTCTTGACAAACCCTCTTCCGCTTCCGTGTCTCCGCCGGAAGCAATGGAAGTAACCCCGGGATCCTCGGTGTCTCTGACGCTGAGTGAGTCCCCCAAAGAGAGGCGGAGTTTCCTAGACCGCCTCAAACAGAAAAAACATCCGCCAGTCAAGCCGCCTAATAAAGACGGTGACACTTGAAAAACCCGTCCCCTTAGCACTCGCAAAAATGGCTGCTGAGAGCATTATACACTGGAACTGTCGAGGGCTACTCAGGAATCTGGATGACATATATGAAATACTTGCACAATACCAACCAAACATACTTTGCCTACAGGAAACACACTTAAACCGAACACGCACAAACTTTCTCAAAGAATATGCAGTATACCGGAAACACGGGCAAGGCACTGCCCACTCATCGGGTGGCGTCGCTATTGTCGTGCAGAACACAATTCCCTGTCAGAGTATCACTCTAGTTACCGATTTAGAGGCAGTGGCGATACGGGCTCTAACTTTTGGTAGAATAATAACTGTATGTTCACTATATATCCCTCCGTATCATCACCTCTCTGTCGAAGAACTTGAAAAACTTAGTGACCAGCTCCCGGATCCATTCATGTTGGTTGGAGATTTCAATGCGCACCACCCACTATGGGGATGTTCAAGAGTTGACTCCCGAGGTGCGCTAATCGAAAAATTTCTATTGTCTTCCGGTTCCTGTATATTTAATGGAAAAGAGCCAACATATTTTAATATAGCACACAACTCATACACAGCAATAGACCTTGCTATTGGCTCTCCGGTGCTCTTGGCAACCACTGAATGGGCTGTTATTGATAATTTGTATGGTAGCGACCACTTTACTGTTTCCTTAAAACACACAGGAAACATAAATTTGTGTGTAAATAATCAAAGGAAATTTAAAGAACAGGCTGCTGATTGGAAGAAGTCCCGAGAACTCTCAAAACTGCCCAGTTCATCAATCGCAGACCTAGATATAGACGAATCTCAATCCATGATCACACTGAATATTCTAGAGGCCGCACAGAAATCAATCCCACAGACATCAAATAAAACACAAAACAAACGAAGACCATGGTGGAATGCGGAGTGCAAGAATGCCCGTGAGAAGCAAAACAAAGCATGGTCAAAACTCTGCAGGTATCCTACAGTTGATAATCTAATAGACTTCAAGCGTGCTAAAGCAAACGGCAGGCGTATCCGACGTGCATCCAAACAAGAAAACTGGCAGTCATTCATCTCATCTGTAAACTCCTACACAGATACACATAAAGCGTACAACAGACTTAAAGCACTTCAAGGGCGCAGTGCCCACTCAGTGCCTCTGGTCAGCACTGCTGGTGATACACTGGAACACCAAGCAGATGCAATAGGTCAACATTTTGAATATATTTTCGGCTCAGCACATTATACAGATTCCTTCATGCGACACAAGCTAGCGGAAGAGCGGAAACCTATCCGTGATAAAAGGCCATCCACAGGAGGGTACAATAGCCCTTTAACTATAGAGGAACTGAAGGCGGCTCTGGGAACATGTGGCAACTCGGCAGCAGGCCTAGACCGGATTACATATGGCATGCTGAAGCACATAATTGAACACACCCTCATCACCATCCTCTTTCTGTTCAACAAGATATGGTCCTTTGGGCTCCCACCCAAAGTTTGTAAAGAGGCTGTCATCATACCCATTCTTAAACAAGGAAAAGAAGCCACACTTGCAGCTATCTACAGGCCCATTGCCTAGACTAGTTGCTTGTGCAAGGTCATTGAAAAAATGATAAATCGCCGCCTCGTGTATTTCATTGAATATAACGGCCTTCTTGACCAACGTCAAGCTGGATTCAGGTCTGGTCGCTCGACAACTGACCAACTTGTAGAATTTGAGTCCTATGTCAGGGATGCCTTTATGCACAAACAACAATGTCTTTCTGTATTCTTTGACCTGGAAAAAGCTTATGACACGACCTGGCGTTATGGCATTCTCCGTGATCTGCATTCTCTTGGAGTCTCGGGAAACATGCTCAATACTACAGAAAGCTACCTCTCCGAACGCACCTTCGTTGTTCGTCTTGGAAATGCTACATCGAAGCGGTTCATACAGGAGAATGGCGTCCCCCAAGGTGGCGTTCTCAGCTGCACGCTTTTCATAGTTAAAATGAACTCCCTAAGCAGTGTGTTGCCCAAAACGATATCTTACTCTGTTTACGTAGACAATGTCCAGATCAGTTTCAAATCCTGCAACTTGGCCATCTGTGAACGGCAAATTCAGTTGGGGGTAAATAAACTCTCAAGCTGGGCAGATGAAAATGGGTTTAAATTCAACTGTGGAAAAACGGTCTGTTTACCTTTTTCTCAGCAGCGTGGCATTAGGCCCGACCCCAACATCACACTGAACGGGCATACCATGGCCGTTAAACAAGATCATAAATTTCTAGGTGTTGTGGTCGATAAAAAACTCACCTTTGTTGCACATATCAAGCAGTTGCGATTGAAATGCTTGAAAGCATTGAGCTTACTAAAGATACTTTCCCATCAGTCATGGGGTACAGACCGTGACTGTCTACTGAACCTTCTGAACAGCGTTGTCCTGTCACGTATTGACTATGGCTCGGTAGTGTACGAATCAGCGTCAAAGTTTGCGCTAAAGATGCTTGACCCCGTGTACCACCTTGGGCTCCGTCTGGCCACTGGTGCTTTCAGAACTAGCCCAATAGCCAGCCTGTATGTTGAGGCGAACAGGTGGTCACTGGAACGACGAAGGCAGTGCACAAGCATACTGTATGCGACTAAGGCGCGCTCTCATGCAGAGCATCCATCTGGTGAACTCTTGCGGGACACCACCAACACCCAGTTGTTCTTGAGGCGACCATCAGCAACGCCACCATATCCCGTTAGAGTCGCAGCACACATTGAAAGCCTGCACATACCGATCTCCAACCTCCAGGTGGTCTCCCATAAGGACACCATTGCGCCGTGCGAAATACACCGTGTTAACTGTGATATGTCATTTCTTCAGGTGGGCAAACATGGGCATCCACTCGCAATAAATCAGCACTTTATGTACTTGCAGGCAAAATACAGATGTGCCGAATATTACACTGACGCCTCTAAGTCCTCAGCTGTTGCATGTGCCGCACATGGCCCTCAATTCTCCGAATCGAAAACAATGAACGAACATACAAGCATATTTACTGCAGAATGCTGTGGCATCCTCCTTGCCGCAAGGCACATCCTACAGAAGAAACAAAAAGCCTCCATCATATACACTGACTCCCTCAGTGCGGTGACTGCGTTGTCATCCGGTAAAAAGCAAAAAAATCCAGTAACTAATTTCCTTCTAAAATGTCTTATGTTGGCTCACAAATCTAAACTCAAAATCATACTATGCTGGGTACCGGGACACTGCAACATAGCTGGGAATGAGGTAGCTGACAGACTTACGCAGTCAGCTGCTCTCCGTAATTCTATTGACATAGATAATGTACCCTACGAGGACCTCAGGCCACACATTAGAAAAAGAATCCGTAGGCAATGGCAAGAAGAATAGGATGCAGCAATTGAAAACAAACTACACACAATAAAGCCCATTATAGGAAGATATGCTACCGAGAAACGCGACCGATATAAAGAGGTTGCACTATGCAGGCTTAGAATAGGACACACACATGCAGCACATTCACATCTGTTAAACAGTTCTCCAGCACCGCACTGTCCAAAATGTGGTGATCGACTGTCCGTCATTCATGTCCTAATCATGTGCAAGAGGATAGAACCAGACAGGAGACGTCACTTCCCAGAACTGTACAGAAATCAAATACCTCCGCACCCGTCCTTCTTTCTCGGCGACTACCAAATGTTTTCACTAAAAAGAGTTTTTAAGTTTTTAGCGAGTGTAGGCTTCCTACGTGCAATTTCATATTTCCATTCAACTAGCCTTGTCTCACTCCCGAGGAAATTGCTGAGATTTCTTATCTCACATGTCAGGCGCTCCGCACTCCTTGCCCTGACAAGGACTGTTGCTGAGGCGGCGTGACCTTGTAAATGCCATACGCTTTGCCCATAATCATTAAATTTAATCATTACTCAATTATTTTAGGCCCTATACACCACAGTTTCTTATCCTTCACTTTTACTGCTTACTAACCTGAGTCGACCATCATCAACCTTGTGTTTGGCGCTCTTTGGCCACAGTTGCCCTTGCGCCATAAAAATCTACCACTAACTAACTAATTAGGAAAAGACAGCCCCCGCCGAAGCGCCTGGCGCGTAGGCGGGCCCGACGCCACTGAGCCCCATGTGCCTCGTTGCGCAATGCCGGGACCCCAGTCTACGCAACCATGTGATCCAGGTTTCCTGCCTGCTGGGACTGAGCGACGACATGTTGGTTGATAAACCGGACTTGAAATGGCCTCATCTTTGAACGTCTTCGAGTTCCGATGACTCGGCGATTTCAAGTAAGCAGCCGGCGACTAAGCAGTCCATTTTCGCTTCTGTTTTCTTTCTTCCTTTCAAAAATCCGAGCGGGAACACAGGCAAAAAAAAATCGCACTTCAGTGGGGTGGCGCTGTGCTACCAAACCGGATGTGTGGGCGTGTCTGCGCTGATGACTGGACGGCGCGCACTATGCTGTCTCTAATGCTTGTGGCACGCGCTCCGCTGTTCGGCTTTCATTTGACGCTGATAGTACAACTCGGTCTGTGATGGACTTGAAAAAAACTTCTTTGATGCCAAAAAACGACACTCGGTGTGCGTCGCTGTTCAATTAACGTCTTTGACGCCAACTTGGGCAACAAGGTGTGTGTCACTGGGAATGTGACGCATTGCAAGGACGAAATTTATTCCTTAGATTTTTTTTCTATGCTGAGCGGAATTCAACCCATGTCACAAATGTTCCTCATGCAAGGACAGCAACCCGACGCATTAACAAGTGGCGCCACAAATCCACTAGTTATGTGCCGCTCTAAATTAACTCATATCACGCTAACGCTTCGGAGAGCTGCGCTATGAATGCACTGGGTATGTGCCATTCCTCAATAATCTTTTTCGCCAGCTTGAAGTCACATGGTATGTGCCATTGAGTGTGCAGCAAGCGAGCGAACAATTCTGAGCGTTCGTAGGCACCGGAGCACCAGGCTTCTCGTCTCGAAGGCCGCGCGCGGACATCTAGGCAGCGCCATTAGATGACGCAGTGTGTCCAGAAAAAGGAGCCCGGTTGCTGCAACACGTGCTTCTCAGCATTTTCAGGCACCGGCGCGCCATGCAGCTCGGAGGCCACGCGCAGGCTTCGCGGTGGCGGCGCTAGACGGCGCCGAGTGTTCTTAGGGAAGCGTGACATAGGAATCTCGATGCAGTGCACGCCTCATACCTAACTCGTTTCGACGTGGACAATACGTTATAGGTCGCTATTTTGATTCAATGCTAAATGCATTACCGTGGACAGTCTTCTTCGAATGAGCACCGCCACTTTTCATTCTTATTTCATCCCAACGCATCCGAAATTGTGTATTCAATCTTACGTGTGTTATTGTGGATAATGGAATATCGCTTTTTGGAGCGAGAGGAAGCGGTCAGTAGCTACACTCACCGCATCTGGTGCACATGCTGTGCACTGTGGTAGACATTCCATATCTTTTGAAATAAACATTTGAAAGAAGAAAAAAAAATGGTAGCTTTTTCCTGGGTGCACAAATATGTAAAATGAAAGGTAATCGCAGTTTTCATGTGTAGTTTTTCTTCGCGCAATAAAAGGCTAGAGTGAATGCGGGATCCTGAAGGTGATGCCAAAACTGTACCGCTTTCACTCTGACTCGGCGCTTACCAAGAGTTTAAACGACTGCCATAGATAACTACAGTCTGAATCACACTTGTATAGAGTGGTTAAACAGACGATTTGGCCGCTATTCCTCGCAACAAAGAAGCTCAGGCCAAAACCGCAAGGAGACCACGCATGGTCATGTTTGGTACCGAGCAGCTACCGCGAGGTTGCAGCTTCGGACGCTGGCGCCGTTCGCAGGCCCATCAAGGCAAGTGTGACAGGTTATATTAGAGCTATCGCGTTGAAAATTCCGAAGTAGACTGTCTCTACATGAAGAAAGTAGGCGATACGATTTCAAAGCTGTCGAAGGAATAGTGTAAATATTTCCACATGATACCGGAATATGAAAAATGCGTTTGCGACTACCCAAGATATTTAGGTATTGCAGTGTCAGAGAACACGTACAGTGTTTTAAAGAAAATATGAGAAATATTGTTGACAGCCTTTGCACATTAAAGCTGGCGGTAATTTGTTACGAAGCTAGATAACTGTTGGACGTATAATGACTGTGTGCTTGCAATGGCACTGTTCAATGAGAAACATGAATGGTCTTTGAAAAAAAAAGTCACAGGCCTGCGCGACACACGCAGCACAGTAACAGCGTAAGCTGGTGGAGCGGCTCAAGAGTAGCTGCAATTTCGGCACCACGCGCGCCGTGGTCTTCGCGACAAAGTCTCTTCGCCTCGTTTTGACGAAAACGATCTGAAGTGTCCGCCCGGCGTCGACAGCCAGCTGCGGCTTGTAATGCTCTCTGCGCAGCAGTCTGCTGAGCCCGATCAAGCCTTACAACTGCAACTTACATGTCGGGCGCGCTACGTTTGCAGGCACCTTAACTAGATGGCGCCATCATACTGGCGGAGGCTGGGGATCGCGTTTTATTTTTTTTTTTATTGCGCGCCTCATCTGAATGGCATCTCGTCGTCTGCGCCTGCGCACGCTGCGTTTGCACGCGCTTAACTAGATGGCGCCGCCATACTGGCGGAGGCTCGGGTCATCTGCGCCTGCATTTATAGGTCTTGTTTCCGCTGCCCGATAGGAAGCGCTTGCGTGGCTCAGTGGCAGAGTATCTGGCTCCCACTCAACGCGAGCGGGTTCGATCCCGGCGGTAATCGGGTACTTTTTTCGCATTTCCGGCGATAGCACTTACGGTCCCCAACGGCGGCGGCGGCGCCGCCAGCGGACACCATCGCGAACCGGAACGGCTATTGGAATAAGCCCATAACAGCTTACGCTGTAAAAAAGATAAAAATAAAAACACGCTTGCGGCGAGTGTCATGTTGCAAGCAAGAACGAGAGTGTGTTTTACGTTGTAAATGGACACATACTGATTTCTCCGCAGAGAGTTACTTCAATGCCTGAAGAAGTACCCGAGCGACACTGGCCATGGCGCTACCATTGCGCATCCTGCAGATGCCGGCAAAGTTCTAAAAATTACGAGAGCGACAGCGTTTTTTGTAGCTGTGGTAGTGTGCTCCGTAGTCAGGGAAAATTGCGCCTAGTAGTCGGGGAAATACGGAGGAGCGGGTGGCTACAGGCAGCACGAGCTGGCTCTTTGAATATCGGTTTAGAATTCCGTAAGTTGAGAAAAAAAGAAGTCATATTACTTGCGGTCTAACTGAGCTATGCCCTCAAGCTACAGCGATGTAAAAACGATATGACAAGGAAATGTGAAACCACGGTTAATGTATACAAGGGCGTCTATTTTAGACAAGTTATACCACTTATTACTATAGCATGTCTTTCTTTCTGATTAGGGTTGCCAATCATTGTATCTCAAAGCTTAGAATTATACCTTATTTGCGGGTCGTTCTTTATAGCTTTCGAAATGCCGTGTGTCTATTTGTTAACCTATCGAGGTTGTATTTTGTATCAGTTTACCTCAATTACAATTTTTCTTCAGATGGTGAAGGGGTTTAAGCTGATACGAAACGGGGTAAATTATGAGAGAACATTGGACGATGACATCGTGGACAACGGGGGCCTGCAGACGTCTTTTATGGTAAGCGGCTTCTACTTCTTTAATGTTTTTCTTGAAACACGTGCATTCTGAGTAGCATAATTTCTCTTTACTTATATTTGAAACTAAGTATTTGTTCCTGAATGGTGCCAAACAAGATGTTTGAACCAAGGTACAATGCTTTTCTTAACAGCATAGGTCACCACATACGTTGAGCCTTTAAAATAATTTCACTTCTGCAAGAAATGTTGTGGAAGAACGTTGATATTTCCCGGCACTATATACGACATGGCTGCTCAGGTTGCTTACCTTCTCTAATTTCACTATTCCGTTCCTTAGGTACCAGCTTAGGTGCAGATATTTTTTGCAGAATTTGGCTGGCACATTTTGCTCCTGGTAATATATTTGTGGACGAAGATAAAGACACTTCGTTTATTCCTAAACGCCCTTAATCATCACGAAAATCGAAAATAGTATATATTTCGCAAATTGCAGTGCATAAGTTGAAAAGCGTAGGTGATGTGGTTCATCTTTAGCTTTCGTTACTTGCAGATATTGAGTTTTAGCATGACCGTTATTCCGGTCTGCGCAATGGCTTTTGCGCAATACCATGTTAGCAGACGCTGGTAGCGGTAACTTGTGACGATTGGTCTAGTAACAATGCCATATACAAACAGGATTTGGTGTTCCTTGAGCGTTCTTGTAAAAAAAAAACATTTAGAGAACGTGTTCACTATTCGGCCGCTCCCGAAACATTAGACCAGCAGCCAACCAGAATGGACTTTGTTGCATTTATAATTCGTCTATGTTTGTCAGGTTGAGCTCTCCAACACCAGGTGGAGCCATCAATCTGTCTGATCATCGCGGCCTCAGGGACAGCTTTCGGCAGCTAGGAGGAGGAATATGAGTAAAACTACGCTTGGGGCTACATGGTACATAGTATTAAGGGAGAAAATTCCGCGCAAACACCGAGGACAAACCACAAAGAGACAAGACAGGTACTGGCGCAGTGCCTGCATTAAAGCCGGTCTTTAGGCCACGTTGTTTTAGAGGAAAATTGGAGGTGTTTTCAGGAACGTCGATGAAAATTTAGTGTTCTTAACATTTGACTCTTCTTACCGTGATATGGTTAATGCGGTTTTAAATTATGTTAGGCATTAAGGACAAGGCCTTGTTTTCACCGACGAGCTACCCCAGAACAATGTTTTGCAGTTTTTGGACCTTAGGCTCGAGGACCGCGAACTACATGTGTATTGGGCTTACCACCCACGCTCAAAAAAGGAACTTTTCGCCTTTAAGTCACTTCATTCCAAAATAGTAAATAGAGGAATTGCAGTATGTATGGAATCGGCTGTCAAAAAATCGTGTGTGCATAAGATGCAGAAAAGCTTTGATAATGAGATGCGCTGACTTTTGGCAGCAGGTTGCCCTGTGTCGCTACTCACAGCCGTTGCCGATGCCGTGATTCAGAAGAGAAAAATCAGAAAGGGAGCGGAGGCTGAACTTGAAACGCTCAAGCCTGCGGCAGGGCCTTATATTCATTCTCTATCTACTGATTATTTTGTATCTATCGAACCTGGGCTGTCTGACCATGAATGTATTGTTGTATTGTTCTCGTTGAATGTTACCCTCGCGCATGGTACGCACGTGCCTACGATTGTGAAAAAAATTTGCGAAGGCTGATGATGTGCGAATAACAGATCATCTGGTTTCTTGCCTTTGTGAATTTTGTCAGAATGATGTTCCGCAGCTTTGGCAAAAGCTTAAAGCTATGTGCATATTCTGTATTGATCAATGTATGCCTAACAAACTTAAAAAGCCAGCTGAACAAACACCATGGATGGATAGGTTAACTATTCAATTAAAAAGTAAAGCTAAACGCCTAAGAAGGAAAGGCCCAGCTACCAATAATTTTACCAATGTTTGTGGCGCCCTTTCTGAGCTATTGCAGAAGCAAATATATATATATATATATATATATATATATATATATATATATATATATATTTCAGTAGCACTTTAGCAAACTTTATTAAGGAAGATCCCCTGAAGTTCGGGAACATTATCAAGGGACGGAATAAATCTATAACGAACATTATCCACAATAGCTTTCCAAGAGCCTTTTAAATTACCACTTCCACAGTGTCTTCTCCCCGCCCACTGAACCCTCTTTCCAAACTACACCGTCCTGCTCTTGTGATGTTAATATTTCTTATCAAGGTGTACTTATCGTGCTCCTCCGAATAAAAGTGAAATTGTCTGTTGGTCCATATTGCATTCCCAAGACCTTCCTTTGGCGTCATGCGGAACCTTTAAGTAAATTTTTTGTAGTAATCTTTCAGGCCGCTCTGCATTCTGTGGTACTTCCGCTCGATTGGAAAGTAGCACGTATTGGCCCTGTATTAAAAAAAAGGTGACCCAAGTTCAGTCTTGAATTACCGTCCGATTTACATATTATCCACCTCTTGTAAATAATTGAACACATTGTTGCTGACTACAATAATGGTTTCTTAAACGAGCATACCATTTCATCTCATTTCCAACATGGCTTCAGCAAGGGGCTCTCGACAGTCACCCAATTAGGACAGTCATTGACTCGTATGCTTTAGTCCTTGACAAGGCTATTCATGTAGATGCGATATTGTTGGATTTTCGAAAGGGTTTTGATGTAGTCCCTCATGACAAATTACTTTGTAAATTAGGGTTCCTTGGTTTTCCTGGCTTTATCCTGTCGACCACC
>NC_051164.1:69983617-70032246 GCF_013339745.2 Dermacentor silvarum | reverse complement strand
AGTTGTTCTTTCGGCATGCCTACGACGGTTGCGTGCATAGGCGGTACGTGCGCAGAAGGCCTAGGTATCATATCCCGTATCACAGAACCGCATCATGTATTACACAAATCTAAAGCTCTTAAATGTACCTGCCACAATATCACCTCTAAGCAGCGGTTCCTCACTTTGAATAAATACGGCAACACCTATCATTTTCTAGAAAAACATTTGCCAACAAGAACTTCATGACTGATCTAAAGCTTTTAAGGAAAGTATGTCGATCAAGAATTTTTGTGCTGCGGGGCATGGGTAGATGCACCAGAATAAAAAAAATCATATTTTTGTAACTGATTCGATGAGCTTGACAGCAGCTGTCTGAAAATTCGACAAAGATGCTTTATATGTCGCGGAATGTTGACTGCGCAGAGCAGTCAAAGTGATCGTACTGGGCAGTCTAGAGTATTATGTCTCTCACGTTGGCTCACACTATGTAATGACTGAAAACATCTGCGCGCATTCGCTCCCCCAACGGCATTTGGCAATGTCTTTTTAAAAATTTTCAGCTCAAACAAGCATCCTTCAGGATACAACCGACAATGACGGAAAAGGCATTGAGCGACTTGGTAAAAGACGTCAGTGACGTCAGTGACGTGAGTACTTGACCGTCCCACATATTTCTCCACGAAGCGGTTGTACCATTAGGAGAAAACAGTACGTGAAACGTCCGACAGATATTTTGCGTAATGTTGACCCGCACGACTGGCTCAGATTTAGTCTGGGTGATAGCCGCCGTTTAATTCTTACCAACATTCATGCCGCGAAATTGGGAAACAAAGGTGACACCGCAACTATACAAATTTCAGGCGCATAACTGGGCTCATGTAGGTAGCAGCACATATGGGTACATGTCTCTGTCTATTCTGTTGGGAGCTTTAGATTTTTAGAGTTTTAGGTTTAGTTAGTTGAAGAATAATTAGTCCTAGTCCGGGACTCAAACCCAGGACCACCGCGTTTCCGGGGCAGCCGCTCTACCACCTGAGCTAACCAAGCGGCTAGCAGATGGCAGGGCGAGGTCGAATTTCTCAAAAACTTGAAGCAAAGGGAAGTGTTTGACGTAATAGTCACTTACCCATTACATTTCTCAATTTTTAATGTATACGGCTCTTTCAGCATCTACATACAGGAGACTACCTCTGCAGCAGCAATAATTTACAACACGATATTCTACATGTTCTACGCTTCTGATGACCCAGAAAAGGTTCTTTAAGATGTTGAAGTGCAGTTAAATACGGTAACATTTAGCTAAGGAGATAGCTAACTCTCTAATTTTAACGAAATCCTTCATTTTAGGTGAAAAACTATACAGAGCTATTCGATTTATCATAAACATTAGTGACCTTCGACAAAGGGATGCAGACCCAGAACCGCCATGTCGCAAGTGATTGCACATTGCACCAGGCCACGGTGATAGGGAAAGCGTTCCAAGCTTTATTATTTTTTTTTTGTCACGCGCTGTTGAGTATCCAGAAGGCGTGATAACAAGCGGTCACACAGGCATGCTGGAAAGTGTCCCCGTTAATATCACAGTATGCGTAAAAAAATAAAAAAGCAGCAGCCTTGAGTGCTTTCTTCGGCTCTGAACTACTTTACATTAATAATAATTGCAGAATTTACACGCAACAATACCCTGAACATATAAGAGGCCAGAAAGCGTGTTTGTTGTTTTGCGACAATTTAGTGCACCGCAATAATTGTTGCGCTGATAAAACTTCAAAAATATTTTATTTTGTCGCTAGGCATGCAATGCACGGAACGCCCAAGAAATAAGCAATTATAGCGGAATCGTTTCATTCACTGGAATTAGAGGAAGTGAGCGGACCCGCTCAACCACTCCAGGACTGAAAATCGCCCAGCTCTCACCATTCCTAAGAGTTAAAAGAACTGGAGTTACGGAGATCTCCACTTTGCGGCATTGAGTAGGAATGGAATGACGGGATCCACTCAGCAACTCTGGCATGCACACAGCGGCTCAGCAGATAGGCTACGATATGTGTGCACAGAACTCACGCCAGCAGCAGCGGTAGCCAGAATGCTTGAATGGCTCAACTCCAGAGCTAATTCAGTGAAGCGGGACGCTGCGTGCACTTGCCTGCGTCGTTTTTGCATCAAACGCGGTGCGCATTTCTCGCGTTTCTGGAGACGTCCTCACTGCGTCGAGCCATACACGCGCGAGCGACGCATGCTCCGTTGTTACTGTGACTGTGTGAACGCAATTCATATGTCTGTATAGCATTTCTTATTGCAATAAAATACTTCATTCGTTTTTGTTCTTAAAAAAATGTCCCATTCAAGTATATTCCCTCTTTCACATAATAAGTTTGACAATACTTTGCGAATTGCATAGTGCTGCATGTTTTACGCAGTATAGAAGCAGGATGTCAAAGGCCTCTTCCGTAGTCTTGTTAAACTGATTGTATTTTCTTGTTGCCCCTGCCATTGATCATACCATTTCTGACTCAGTACACCACGTCTTGGCGCTCTTTGGCCATAGCTGGCCCTTGCGCCACAAAACAACATATATCATCATCATCACGTAATAGATTGGCAGGTTTGCAGAGAAAATCGGCTTTGCAAATAAGAATGTATTAAAGTCATAACAGGTAAATACGTCGGCAATTAGACCTATAAAAGTTATCGATTGAGCACCAATGTGACGAAACATACAATTATGCAAGCTAATTAAGGTACATTGATGTGTTCTCTCTTTGCCACCACGTGCATTGACAGCATCATGCAGCACGGGAAGCGTGTCTCATAGATGACTATGTGAGTGTTGCATCGCGGAAAAACTGAGCGTTTCCCAACTCGCCACATTTAACAGTAGATGTTGATGTGCGGACCGTATATACTTGGTCTACACTTCTGTTATACTCCACAGGTAAACAGCTATCAAGTAGATGTAATTTCACTGCCCTTTCGGCCTAAGGCTGAATATTAGACAATATTTACCATTCAATCAGCCACCCACGCGCCGCCTTATCGAATATTGATTGGTAATTTGTTAATCTGCCAATATAGTTACCATAATGACTGGAGGAACACGTGTTTTTCTTATCACCATCATCAGCCTATATATCCACTGCAGGACGAAGGCCTCTCTCTACCTGCCATCTCCAAATGCCCCTGTCTTGCGCTAGCTGATTCCAACTTGCTCCTGAAAATTCCTTTACTTCATCACCCTACCTAGTTTTCTGCCGCCCTCGACTGCGCTTCCCTTCTCTTGGTATCCATTCTATAACTCTAATGGTCCACCGGTTACCCATACTGCACATTATATGGCCTGCCCACCTCCATTGTTTTACTCTTAATGGCAATTAGAATATCGGCTATCCCCGTTTGCTCTCTGATCGAGAGCGCTCTCTTCCTGTCTCTTAACGCTAACAATTTCCGTTCCATAGCTCTTTGTACGGTCCTTAACCGGTTCTCTAACTTCTTTGTGAAGTTCGAAGTTTCAGTCCCCACATGTTAGCACCGGTAGAATGCAATGATTGTAGACTTTTCTTTTCAACGACAGAGGTAAGCTCCCAGTCAGGATTTGGCAATGCCTGCCGGATGCACTCCAACACAATTTTATTCTTCTGTAAATTTCTTTCTCGTGATCAGGGTCCCCTGTGAGTAATTGACCTAGATAAACGTACTCCTTTACAGACTCTAGAGGCTGACTGGCGATCCTGAATTCTTGTTCCCTTGCCAGGCTATTGAACATTATCTTTGTCTTCTGCATATTCATCTTCAACCCAATTCTTACACTTTCTCGATTAAGGTCCTCAATCATTTGTTGTAATTCGTCCGCATTGTTGCCGAATAGGACAATATCATCTGCGAACCGAAGGTTGCTGAGATATTCGCCGTTGATCCTAATTCCTAAGCCTTCCCAGTCTAAGAGCTTGAATACTTCTTCTAAGCATGCAGGGAATAGCATTGGAGAGATTGTGTCTCTTTGCCTTACCCCTTTCTTTTGTTATCACTGTTTCGCCAATTCATTCATTCCACTCGAACAACAGAAGCATGCCTGAAACGACCCTGCTCCACATCAGACAGGCTTCACAACAATTTCAGCCGTGCCCGCATTCATGATTTCACACATGCATACGATTTCTCTACACTTCCACGAACTGTCCCGTTCTGGAATTTTTTCGGGATAGTATCGCATGCCACTCGAGCTACGAAACACGCCGCGATGCCCTAGCCAGTTATCTTGCTGATAAAGAATGAAGATACCCTGTTCTTTGTCTGGCACGGCCTTAAAGGGACACTAAAGAGAAACCGGAAGTGGAGCTTAAATGGTAGATTATCCTTTCACGATCACAGCCATACCATTCTTACTGCAAACAGATGTTTAATAAGCGAGAAAATAGCGAAAAACTTAAGGATAGGTGCTGACGCCCCTTCGAAATTTCCGCACTCACGTTTGTGACGTCGGAGATTACAAATGCAGGCCAGTCACGATTGGTCGAGAGCGATTTATCGCTGTTAATAAAGCGCAAAATGAAATACACCTTAAACGTACATAAACAGCATTTGCCAACCTTTTAAACCGTATCAAGTGAGGAAGTACAAGTTTAGCACAAAATTAAATAAATAAGAAAAAATGTCATGGAGATACATGCGGCCATGATAGTTTCGTAGTTTCGTATTTGGTTAATGCATCGTTGCGCGCGCCTGTTCCGCTCTACGGTTTTTGGTTGCGTGTTACGTGGCTCGAAAAACGTTGACTTCGCGGGAAACAGCTAGAAAATGCCTCGTGTGTGTAGTGTTGAGGGCTGTATAAATGGCGCAAGGCGCTTGCTCAGGCGCAGCGGCAGTGTTGACTCGATTGTGTCCTTTCATGTGGTGTCGCGCGGAGAGCCCCAGCTCCCCGGCGTTCGCAATGGCTCAGTGCTCTGCCGATGATAAAACGGCAAAACAGCCGGAGAAACCGATTGTGTGCTCTCTGCATTTCTCGCCCTCGGATTATGTGTATAATCATGCCCTCGGAAAGTATCTTGGCGTGCCCCAGAGGCCAGTCCTTTCTCGAGCAGCTGTTCCCTCAATGCGGCCTTCATCAAACCCCCTACAGGTGCCCCTGCAGCAGCAAACTTGCGGCTCGGTGAGTGCTGAATGTCATTAAATAAAGCCACGAAATAACCATACCGAGTACGTGCACAACTTTTACGCTTGTTCTGTCGGGAACATCGTCGCCTGGCTGACCGGACGCTTCGCCTTCCGTCGACGAAAACGAAGCTCTGCTTTCGCCGGCGCGGCCGGCGGCTCACCGCCATCGCACGCGGAAACACCTACCGCTCGAGCACGGAGGATCATTTCGCGCTCTGTTTCACTGATTATCGCTGAAATGCAGTCCTGCTTCCCTGGCGAGCTCTTCGTTGCAAGGTTCAGCGGCAGCTACGGTATCCATCGCGGCGAACGCAAACACAGCGACCATGCATGCAGCCATGATGCATCCAGCGCCTCGACCGTTTACACAAGCGGTGACGTATCATGGCGCATTCTGATTCACTGAGAGCAATGAAATCTCTGACGACAGTGCTTCAGCGCCAAATCTGGGGTGAGGGAAATTGGGGAAGAGATATTTGGTCTTTGTTTACGAATTTCTCCGCTAATAACTCATATTTTTGCACCCAACAAAAACTAATGCATTCCTGAAGGTCCCTCTTTTATTCCAGCTGAACTTCCTGTTTCTCTTTAGTGTCCCTTTAACGCCTAGCCAAGAGATGTTTTCTCTCACTGACTGTACATGCCATGTTTACAGCGAAGCTGTTAGCGTCTAGGTCGGCTTTTTTAGTGTTCTTGTGCGCTACTTTAGCTCATACAAAAATTTAGGACTATCCCGGAGAAAGTGCAAAGAAGCGGGAAGCGCACAAGGTGCGGCTTCTCCAAGAGGCATCACATGACGTCATCAGGTGACATTATCGCTTGACGATGACGTCATCTCGTCACGTCACGTTTGGCTTAATGATGTCCTCACGCGACGTCTGGTGTAAGGACGTCATCACGAGTCATTTGAGGTGATGACCAACGCGTTTCGTTATGTAAAACGTGACGTCACCACCTGGTCCCATGTGTTTTAGTACCAACGGGTGCTATTGCCGAGTTTTTCGCTTCTTGGGCCATATGATGATTTCGTAATTATAAAGAATACCCACCTCAGCAGTTGTAGTGGCGGCTTTCCACAGCTTTGCTGGACATTCACTTTAACAGGGCGGGATGGCAAGTCATTTTTGTTTTGTTTTTTCGTGTTTTTTTACGCAAAAGTGTTTCTTGGCTAGGTTGGCGAAAGCGCGCACCCAGCTGGCGTCCGCAAAAGCCCTGCCCGGAAAGCACGTGACCTCTCCAACCGGAATTGACGCCGGCGCCAACGCCTACCGCAGCCACTCTACGCGCGCTCTACTCCGCCGCAGCAGCCGCCTGCTGCGGCGGCGTAGGAGAGGGGAAGCCCCGACTCGAAGGGGAGAAGGAAAGCGGATTCGAATAGTCGGCGCGGTCAACATGTGGTCACCGACGTAGCATCTACAAAAGGAACGCGCCCTCGCCTGCAGTCTCAGTTTGCCTTCAGTTTCTGTGTAGGTACTGTCGCAGCAGCATGGATAGTGATTATGCAACAAGTATTTATTGGCAGTTAGTCTGATTTCGAGGTTGCAAGCTTAGTGTCGACATTGGCAGAAGACTCCTCGACGACGAGGACTCAGGGGACGAGCGTGAATCGAAACGTGGACGCTCTACACCCAATTCACCAACAACGAAGAAGAAGAAGAAAAAAAAAACCTTTCGAAAGCGTTTCTTTTGGCTAGGTTGTTGTTCCGGAAGGGTGCTGCAAAGTGGTGTTGCCTCATTCTTTGCAACACAACTCCACAACTCCATTTTGCAGCACCCTTCCATAACAACAACCTAGCAAAAAAAGAAAAAAAAAGTTTTCGCGTTCACGTCTCATAAGAATATGCTTAGAGATCCTCCAACTTTTTTTTTCTTCCTCTCCAAAAATACGGCGGTAATTTTCTATATTTTCTAGTTTTCTTGCTTTGAATACACGTACTAGGGATAAGTAGTCTGTGCGATTATTTATATGTATCTATTATAAATGTTCAATATTCCCGTTTGTTACATGTAGATATGACATCTTTTGTGTTTTGGGTTTTGTTGCTGTTGGGTCTTTTCAATGTCAGACGTAGAATCTATTTAGGAGATGCAATTTATGTACCGCCCCCCCCCTCTCTACTCAATGCCTCCCCTGAGTCTTGTAAGGTATTCTTAAATAAATAAATAAATAGATTCAAGTTGATCGGTTAATCGAGCCAGCCATATCCTCATCACGTGCAGAAAACTAGAAGTCAGAGGTTATTGTTCGATAATACAAATATTTTGGCGCTGTTTGCGCACTCATTTATGAATGCCTTGCCTTTTTACCATGTATTTCAGTTTCCGCTCTTCGAAGTACTCAAGAAAGAATTTTCAAAAGTCGGCGTCACGCTTACAGAAGCCGATAGCGCAGAAGTTTATACACTGGATCTCTACAAAACTACGGTCTTGTTTCTGAAAGCAGCAGACCCGTAAGAGAAGTTACTGTAATCTTTTTTTTCATAACTGTATATAATAGGGTCGTGGGAAAATTCGAAGCTTTTGAATAACGAATTAACAATTTCGATAGTGTCCTATTCGATTCGGTCTTCGAATCGAATATTCACGATTCGTAAGTGCGAATGTTTTTTGAATACTTTTTCGAATCAAACGCCAATTAAACTTAAAATTTCAGCAAAAGTACAGATAATTTTCACCTCCGTGGGCATAGTCAACGCATAAAACGACAGAACTTGCGTATCAGAGCAGGCTACGTCCCTTAGGTAGCCGGTCTCTACACGCAATAGAGCGATCATTCGCTCTTACTGAGTAGTCCTGTCCACGTAAAACTACTTTGCTTTAATGCTCCATTTGTGCTTTTAATAAACAGCGCTTCATGGCGTATTATGTAATGATAGAAACTTGTTAATGTTAAGAATACTAAATTGTGAACATCATTTTATGTTGAATGTGATAACGGTTGTTCATTATTCAAAGACTATTCGACTGTATTTGCTTCAGGCATTATTCGATGCGTAAAAGAGTCGGTCGCAAATATGACCATTTGACTATTATATATATATATATATATATATATATATATATATATATATATATAATGCCAAGGTGTTTATTGACAGTATTGAGAGGTCGAACTCGGTTCGGTAGTCAGAAGCCTGCGAGCAGTCAGGACAAGCCCCGTGCGTAAAAGCGCTGGTGATGCGCCTGACTGACCAGCACTTCGTCGTATTTGATACGCCGGAGATGCATCTGGCTAACCGGCACTTCTTCTTCGTTACATTTGTCCCCCGGAGAGAGAGAAAGCACTTTAGTTGCACCCGTCAGAGAGTATGGGTGATCGAGGTAGACGCAGCTCCCCCTTTCACCGTCTACCTCGCCCCTAGACGTCGGCCGGAATCAGTTGGCTTCCGGCCTCGGCCTGGGCTTGACAGATGGCTTGTTTTTGGGCGTGTTCTTCCTGGCTACGAAGAAAAAGGCGCCATCCTGGCGATCAAAGCATACGGTAACATGGAGGGATCGTAGAAGGGCTTGGGCCGATCTACGTGAACAGTTTCGCGACCGCGACGGTGCGGATCAGAAGACGGTGACACAGGCTCGACAACATAATTCACGAGGGAAGTTTGTGCAATTACACGGTAAGGGCCATGATATCTTGGGAGCAGCTTAGAAGAAAGGCCGGGAGCTAAAGGTGGAACCCACAGCCAAACCAATGAATCGGAAGGGAAGCTTGGGGTAAGAGAGTCACCACGACGAAGCTTCTGTTGTGTTTGATCTGCGGTGGTAAGACAACGGGCGAGTTGTCTTTATTCTTCAGCATGCTGCGCAGCTTGAGATACAGGAACACATTCTGATGAATCAGGCTGGTAGGGCAGCATGGTATCGATGGGGCGGGAAGGTTCACGGCCGTACAGTAAGAAAAACGGAGAAAAACCAGTGGTAGTTTGAGTGGCAGCATTATAGGCGAACGTGACGAACAGAAGCACAGCGTCCCAGTTGGAATGGTCGGACGCAACGTACATGGCGAGCATGTCGGCAAGAGTACGGTTGAAACGCTCCATCAGCGCGTTCGTCTGCGGATGGTTTGCGCTAGTGGTCCTGGGGATGGTGTGACACTCCTTCAGAAGCGACGTCACGACTTCAGATAGATATGCGCGGCCTCGATCACTGAGAAGCTTCCGAGGGGCTCCGTGACGAAGAACAAAATGCCGCAGTATGAAGGATGCAACATCTTGGGCAGTTGCAGATGGACGTGCAGTGGTTTCTGCATAGCGTGTGAGGTGATCCACTGCAACGATAATCCAGTGGTTGCCAGCACCAGTACAAGGAAGCGGGCCGTAAAGGTCGATTCCGACCCGATCAAAAGGACGGGATGGACAAGGAAACGGCTGCAAGTGTGCGGCAGTGGAAGTAGAGACCGACTTTCGGTGCTGTCAGTCGAGGCAGCAGCGGACGTACTTGCGAACGAACTTGCACATGCCAGGTCAGTAATACCGGAGCTTAAGGCGGGTGTAGGTCTTAAACACGCCACCATGTGCACATTGGGGATCAGTGTGAAACGATGCGCATAAATCAGCCCGAAGATGACGCGGTATTACTAGGAGCCATTGCCGACCCTCGGGGTGATCATTGCGACGGTAGAGGAGTTGGTCGCGAATGACAAAGTGATGCGCCTGCCGCCGCAGAGTCCTAGACGCCGTAACAGTGGTAGGATCAGCGAGAAACTCCAAAAGCGAAGAAATCCAGGGGTCTTTGCTCTGCTCAGAGCGCATGTCATCGATGGCAAGTGCTGAGAGGACAAGGTTGAGTGGGCAAAGACTGTCAGGATCAGGGTCAGGTGAAATTGGCGAGCGGGAGATAGCGTCGGCATCGGTGCGCTTGCGTCCAGAGCGGTACACGACCCGGATGTCGTACTCTTGCAAACGGAGTGCCCAGCGTGCGAGGCGGCCAGAGGAGTCTTTCAATGAAGAGAGCCAGCACAGTGCACGGTGGACCGTTACTGCATCAAATTGGCGGCCGTATAAATAAGGTCGAAATGTCGTAAGCGCCCAGAGTATGGCTCAACACTCATTTTCTGTAACAGAGTTCAGCTCCGACTTTGTCTGCGTCCGGCTATCATAAGCAACGACGTATTCCTCAAGACCACTTTTACGTTGGGCAAGAACCGCCCCAAGACCGACTCGATTCACTAGGGCTCCAAGGCTCCATACACGACTCCAAGGCCGCATATGGACTTCAGTTGGGGCAGCGGATCAAAATTTCGCAGAATAGGAGGAGAGGTGAGCAGATGGCGAAGGGTCGTGAACACGTCATCGCATGCTTTCGACCTGGCTGATAGGGCGTTGTCTCCAGACAGCAGTTGAGTCAAAGGGGCGATGATCATGGCGAAGTTCTTCACAAAGGGGCGAAAATAGGAGCAGAGGCCGACGAAACTGCGTAGTGTCTTCAGATTAGTGGGTTTGGGGAACCCCGCAACTGCACGGAATTTTTCAGGATCCGGAAGCACGCCTCCTTTGGATACGACGTGGCCTAAGATGGTAAGCTTGCGAGCAGCAAAGAAGCATTTTTTGATGTTAAGTTGCAGGCCAGCCTTAGTCACACAGCCTAATACCTATCTTAGTCGTTGGAGGTGAGTGGAGAAATCAGGTGAGAAGACAACGACATCATCTAGGTAACACAAACACGTGTGCCACTTGCGCCAGACCACGCAAGGTACTGTCCATCATACGTTCGAACGTAGCGGGCGCATTACATATGCCGAATGGCATGACATTAAATTCGTATAATCCATCCGGTGTAACGAAGGCGGTTTTGGAGCAGTCAGCCTCTGCCATGGGGACTTGCCAATATCCAGACCTGAAATCCAAAGAGGAAAAGAACTCGGCACCTTGCAAACAGTCAAGGGCATCGTCGGTATATTGGCCCCTACAAAGTCATAGAGCAGACCTCGCCGGTGAACTATCGCATCACACCTGTTGATGCCCCAACTGACCGACGCTGCCGTAGAACAGATCGTGCACGTTTCCCTCCTGAAGCCGTTTCATCTACGTTCCACTGTCTAATATGAGGCCAAGCTGGCCGCTTCCGTCCACGGGGGAAATTAGTGTAAGCATTTATGGGGACTTCATCTTCATCTGTACAAAGCTATCATCAATCATAGGCTCGTGTTCGTTTTTCGTGTCAGAATAGCGTCGTCTTGACCGTGGTATTTCAATATATATATATTGTTGCAGGAAGAAAGCAGCCCACGAGTGTAGAAGAATGTATATTTACAAGCGATGTATGTGGCGTTTAGGCAACGGCCAAAGTCTTTGTCTTCCTCTCGTTAGTGTCCCCTTCTTTCTCTTCACCGTAACATCACCCTCCCGGTGGGGTTAGCTCAGTCCCGGTGCAGGTTATAGAGCCTCACTTAATGGGGGGACATAGGGCTTGAGCCTGACGACGTGAACAACATCGCTGGTGATGTTGGGAGGCACTGAAGGCTGACCGACTGGGGCGATCTCGTATGCCACGTCGGGCAGTTGTCGTAACATCTGGTATGGACCATAATAACGGGAAAGTAGTTTTTCCGACAAGCCGACGCGACGTGAAGGCATCCAGAGAAGGACAAGGGAACCAGGGGAAAAAGTTGCAGTGGCTTAGCTCGGCTATGCCAGGATATACGTAGCGTTAGCAAAGGTTCAGCTGATTATTCTTAGCTTTCCTGGTTGTCTCCTACGCTCAACCGCTAATTGCCAGGCAACTACTTCGGGATCCGATGAGTCAAGCTTCTCCGTTCTTCTGCGCTGTTGAGCAGCATTTGCGCTCTCTTTCTCCATGGCTATACTACACTGGCAAACGCCAGTCAGAAGCGCAGCGGCTCCAGCGCAGTGTCAGACGGCGACTGTACAGCGAGCGCGCGCCGGCGCCAGTGCCTCTACCACGGCTACGACGTCACTCCTCTGGAATGCTCAGACCGGCGGCGGTGAGTCGCGCGCGGCGGCGGCGGAGTGCGCGAGAGGTGCCGGCTCAGGTGGCTCCGGTGCGCAAGCCGTGCGACATCACTGATCCTTGCGCATGCGCAGCACGGCTCTTGATGTGCCGCGCGAAACGGGCTTGGCTAGGCCAGTGTAGCTACAAAATGGGGGTCTCGGTGCCGAAGGTCGTAGCGTCGCTTTTGAGAAGCTTGTGACTGTGACTGAGGTGAGCAGGCCTACGAGTCTACAAGAATGTATAGTTACAAGCAATGTATATGGCGTTCGGACAACGGCCAGAGTCTTTGTCTTCCTCTCGTTAGTGTCCCCTTCTTTTTCTTCACCGTAACAGTGTGTATATATATATTGTAGCGATGGATACGAACGCCATCGTCGGTCACGCTCTCTCACACTATAGATATATATATATATATATATATATATATGTGTGTGTGTGTGTGTGTGTGTGTGTGTGTGTGTGTGTGTGTGTGTGTGCGTGCGTGCGTGTGTGTGTGCGTGCGTGCGTGCGTGCGTGTGTAACACTACTACTTCCCCTGAATAACCGCCAGATCTACGGAACTTTCACTTCGAACATATCTATCTATAGGAATTGAGTCCAAGCGCTTGTATACAACAAGGTATCATTCCTCTGCTCATTGGGTTGTGTGATCTGGCACTGCAATCTAGAGCGCCCGGTTCCTACACAATGCTATCAAAAAAGGCATGGTTTGTGCGGGCAAAGGCCATAACTGCCACAAAAAGCATATATGTATATATTGTAACGAAGAAGTGCCGGTTAGCCTGGTGCATCTCCGGCGTATGAAATACGACGAAGTGCCGGTCAGTCAATCTCATCACTAGCGCTTTTACGCACGGGGCTTGTCCTGACTGCTCGCAGGGTTCTGACTGCCGCACCGAGTTCGACCTCTCAATCCTATCAACAAACACCTTGACATTTGGTGGAGGTGACATCCCTGGCGCACAGCCGACAACCGCCCAATTTGCTACCATTGTGGTATTCCAGGACACGTTGCCCGCTTTTGTCGACTCCGTATGCAGCTTACTTATGATTACCGCCGACCCATGAGCACTTACGCCCCTCGACAGCTACAATCCTCTGTGCTGCCAGATGAAACCCCTATTCTCAACACTACTCGGCGTTCACCATCCCCGCGCCGCCGTTCGATCTCACCGATGAGACGCCGGCCAAGCCCTCTGCCTTAGGCAGTGGCGCACCGACGGGGGGGTTTCGGGGGTTGTAATCCGAAACCGACCTAATCCCCCCTTTTGTTTAACCCCTTTTCTTCCCTTGCGCATTTGAGTACTGCAACTAAGATGTAAGACGCGCAATCGTCTGCACACTTGCAGAAAGCGAATTTTTTGACAATTTCCCGTGAATAAATTGAGATTAGTGCTGTTTAGATGGTATTGGCAAACTGTCAACCTCCCCCCCCCCCCCCCCTGGCAGAGATCCTGGGTGCTACTGGCCTCAGGGAAACTAAGTGTCGCAGTTCCCGAGGCGAGAACTGCGTCCCTTCGATTTACCCAAGGCCTCGAAATCACCCCGGCAACGTCATTGTGGTACACGTCGAAGGGATTCCAACATTCGCACTGGTCGATACGGGCGCAGCAATCTCGGTGTTACGCGCAGGACTTTGCCGACGGATAGGTAATGTAACGACGTCGCTTTCCGGACTGTCTTTGACTACTGCGAGCGCACAGCCTGTCGAACCTTTGGGAGCCTGCACTAGAGCACTGCACGGGCCGATTTTTGCGGCCCGGGCCCGGCCCGGGCCCGTTTTTACATTGGGCGGCCCGCCCGAGCCCGATCAAAACCTTTATGGCGAGACCCGAGCCCGGCCCGGGCCCGGAAATAATCTACGTTACCCGCCCGGCCCGGCCCGCCACCCCTTTACCTTAAGCCCGAGCCCGGCCCGAGCCCGACTCGAAACCGGCCCGAACTCGGCCCGAGACAGAAAAATACATGTTTTTCAGAGTTGAGAAGCCCGAGAATAACTCGCAGAAAGCCCGAGCCCGGCCCGGGCCCGCGTGAAAAAACCCGAGCCCGGCCCAGGCCCGGGTCAAAAAGCACACGCCGTGCCCGAGCCCGGCCCGAGCCCGTAAAAAAACTCCTCTACCCGGCCCGGCCCGGCCCACGGGCCGGTCCGGGCCCGGGCTTTCGGGTAAGCCCGAGCCCGTGCAGTGTTCTAGCCTGCACTGCACGTGTTGTAATCGCGGAATCTCTTCATGGCATTGAGTGCTACATAATCAAGCACTAAGATTCTGCTGCATTAATAGACTATGGAGATATTTTGTTGATGGTCAGAAAACTGCAGTGGTCAAAATTTTCAACTATGAAGACACTAACGAACACATTTCGCTATGTACATTCGTGTGGTTTTGAGTTCTTCCTGGCTTTTAAACTAAGGTTTCGTGATTTCTTGCAATTTTTTACGAATGCGATTCAAATACTTTAACTATTTTAAACTGATTCCTCAAGGTAATCGCAAATATTGAATCAGTGATGACGTCTCAGTGATAACGTACGTTATGCAGTAACTGGGATAATTATTAGAGCAGACACATATTCGTCATTTCCTAGAAACAAAAAAGAACGTGTAGCTGCCTAGTAATTTTCTTAAATAATTTTAAATTTGTTTTTACAGGAGGACATTGTATAACTATATAGGTTTCTATGTGGCGCTTGGATTGTTTGAATATGCATCGGTCAACTTACCACGCACAGCGCCTGTTCCCAAACCACCTAGGTCAGAAGAGTGCGTAGGATTCGTACATAGAGCAATGAAAGAAGTTACCATACATATGTACTCAACGCTACACGTCCCCATTGAAGCCAAAAAGGAGGTAAGACGTAAGACATGACGTAAGAAATCACTTGTCTTCAAGATCATAACGTTGGCGTGAGTATTGTACAGCCTGTGTTTTCTTTTCTACGAGTGTTTTAACGGCCTTGAACCTTGCTCACGATAACCAGGGGACGCTATAGTGGCATAATTATGAGTACTGTGCTCCGCTAAATTCACTGTATTTGAAGCATGGATGGTGAAAACGCTTCGGGCTGGCTGATTTCGGGCGTAATTCTCGGCATGGACTTCCTGAAGCAACACGGCGCAATCATCAACCTAAGGTCGATGTCGATAACGCTGTCCACAGACCAAGCGATACCGACAGGGAGGCCTTCCAGTCAGCGTGCTTTGAGTGCACTTGAGGACGAAGTCAGCGTCCCGCCTCGATCCAGAATTGTCATTTCGATCGGTCCCGAAACACCCGCAGACCTAGAATTCGTCATCCAGGACGACTAACGCCTAACTGCTCGACTGTGAAAATTGCGTCGCAAGCGGGACCGCTCAACTGCACGAAGGGAAAGCGCAAGTGATGCTGACAAACTTCAGCCAGAAGTTCAAGGATAGCAACAAGGGCACGACGATAGCATACATCGAGGAAATTGTGGAAACCAGCAATACGTTTGTCCTCACGGATTCTGCCGCATCTACCTCGACGACCGCAGTTCCCGAACCGGAGTCTGTCATACATTCAAGTCTCCCCATGAGTAAGCAGCACCAGCTCAAAAATCTTTTCCGACGATACAAAGACTGCTTTTCTACGTCATCGAGGATTCGACGAACACCAGTTGCAAATCATCGCATTATAACCGAGGAGTGCGCTCGACCACTCCGCCAGGGATCTTACCGAGTTTCGACGTGAGAACGTGCAGCTTTAGGGCAACAAGTCGACGAAATGCTCCGCGATGACATCATCCAGCTGTCGAAAAGCCCGTGGACATATTCTGTATTCTTGGTGAAGAAAAATGACGGCACCCTACGTTTCTGCGTCAAATATCGTCGACCGAACAAGATCACGAAAAAGACGTATACCCCTTCTCACGGATTGACAACGCATTGGATCGGCTCTGCAACGATAAATACTTCTCGTCGATGGATCTCAAGACTGGCTACTGGCAAATCTAAGTCGACGAGAGGAATCGCGAAAAGACCGCCTTCATCACGCCAGACGGCCTCTATGAGTTCAAGGTCATGTCATTCGGATGGTGCTCGGCGCCTGCAACGTTCCAGCGCATTATGGACCTGGTGTTAGCAGGACTGAAGTGCTAGACCGGTCTTGTTTACTTGGACGAAGTCGTGGTCTTCGCCGGAAGTTTTGACGATCACTTTAGGCAGCTTGCGACAGTACTAGAGGCCATCAAGCCATCAGGGCTCACTCTGAAGCCGGATAAGTTCCGCTTCGCTTACGATGAGCTTCTGATCCTGAGCCACATCATCAGCAAATCTGGAGTCCGTCCCGACCCAAAGCAGACAGCTGTCATCGCAAAGCTCCAGCAGCCCATCGACAAGAAGGCAGTTCGTAGATTCCTTGGCATGTGTGCCTACTACAGGTGCTTTGTCAAGGAGTTAATTTTCACGCATCGCTGAGCCGCTGACTAATCTAACTAAATGTGATGTCGAGTTCCAGTGGGAAACGCCGCAGGCCGACACATTTCAAGCATTCGAATGACGCATGCAGTCGCAACCGGTAGTTGCGCACTTCGACGAAGACGTCGATGCCGAAATCCACACTGACACCAGAAGCCTAGGCCTCGGTGCGTCCTAGTCTAGAGGAAACACGGACTTGAACGGGTGATAGCTTACGCTAGCCGGTCGCTGTCAAAATCGGCTAGCAAATATTCTATGACCGAAAAGGAATGCCTCGCCAACATTTGGGCTACAGCAAAATTCCGCCCTTACCTATGTGACAGGCCGTTTGAAGTCGTCAGCGACAATCACGCGTTGTGTTAGCTAGCGAATTTAAAGGACCCTTCAGAACGCCCGTCACGGTGGAGCGTCAGACTGCAAGAATATGACATCACTGTAATCTACAAGTACAGACGAAAACACTCTGATGCCGGCTGCCTGTCTCGCGCTCCCGTGGACCCGCCGCCACAAGATGAACAAGACGAGGACACCTTTTTAGGAACAATAAGTACAGGCGACTTTGCCGAGTAGCACCGAGCAGACCCGGAGCTAAGAAGCCTTGCTGATTACTTACAAGGGAAGACCGACTTTGTCCCGAGAAGATTTAGGTGCGGATTGTCTTCGTTTTTAACAGTGAAGCTGTTAAAGCCAGCCGTAATTTGTCGTGCGTAGCCCTGGTAGCCATGGCAACCCGGAGGAGGATGAGGCGCGCCATTCTTAGATCTTGCCGCCACCGCGCTCACCCCGGCGTTTCCTCCTCGCCGCCTCCTGTCGCCCCAGCCTCCTCCGCTCCCGCATTGGCCAATCTGTGTCACGTGGAAGCACGCGTTGCGCTTTTATATATATATATATTTTTCTTTCCAGCGCGCTCTCACCGCCATTCTCGGGCCCGTGCGACGACAGTGCTGTACACACAAACGGATCAAACGTGTTAGGGACAAGAACTTCGTTGCGATGACATGCTGCTGCGCCTTCAGTTGCCGCAACCGACAATGCGTGGGCAAAATACTTTTTTGTTTACCATCTGGCGAGCGCAAACGCTTGCTGCACACTTGGTATTTGCGCCGTCTCGCATCGTCGCGTTGCTACTTCCAAAACGGCAATATTAAGGCCAGTTACTGACTGGCACAGTAAAATCGCGCCTCAAAAACTTATCCGCAGGGCGCGATCGAAGTTTTCGGCAGATTTCCGCTGGTAGCGCGTTAGCTGTCGTCTGCCACGGCAGGCCCGACGTAGGCGGCGTACCTGTCGAGATCGCGCCTTGTTCGCGCTGGCCGTGCCGAACGCGACACTGGAACGGAGGAGAAGGGAAGTGGTTGGCGCTACTTTTTATATATATGCGTTTTAGACTAAACTGAAGTCCCTATATAAGAAAAGTACCGCCATCTACTCTTTCCTCCGCCGCCTCCTCTCCTAAAGCGCTTGCTTTTTTCTTTACTTTTTGCTTGCGAAAGCCTAGTCGACGGTGGCGCACCTAGAAAGTCCACGTTGAAGCTTTCAGGCCGGGCGCGCGCCGCCGCCGCCGCCGCCGGCGACTGCGGCTGCGCAGAGGACTTTCAACATGGCTCTGAGGCGGAAAAAAAGAAAATATAAAGAAGTGAAAAGCGCGCGCTATCATCGTCCAATCGGAGATACAGGAGAGAGAGAAGCGGCGTTTATCAAAGGACGGCGGTACTTTTCTTATATAGGGATTTTAGACTAAACTGCATCACTGTGCCTTCTTACGGCTGCGCACGTAAGTTCGAGAGCACCTAGTGCGCACGCGCGTCCTTTTTTACCTGCCAGCCTTCTCGTTCGGTCGCTTCAACCGCGCTAGCACCGGAAAGCGGGCGAGAGCGCAAGGCCGCAAGGTGCCACTTGTGCAGTCGTCGTGGAATCGCCCGAGTGATGATATCGTCATGTCGTGACGAAAGCACTTCACTTGTACTGGCAGCGCTGGGAGCACGCCACCCTCTGCGCCTTGCTTCTAGACGTTCCGCGGCGCGGAACACATGCTTTGCGTCACTTTTATTGCGATAGCAACTATAGGGACACTCCAAGCGAATTCCATGCCGTCGTCGTCGTCGTCACCGTGAGGTTCCGTATAAAGTCCAACGGCGATGAACTCGTCACCGTGCGCCGTATGCTGTATGTGCGAGTGAAAGCGCGCGAAGGACGCGCGCTTTCATGGAGAGCGAACGCATGGCAGAGAACAAACCGACGTCTCCGGTCGTGCGAAAGGCCATGAGGGGCTAGCAAGGAGGGAGGGGTGGCGACGTTTAGCTGCAGCACTAAATACGTATCTTGCGACCGAACGCAAGGGCAACTGGCAACTCAATCTCCCACGTGAAAGGAGGAAAGCGGGAAGTCAGCGCGGGAGGCAGGGTGCGCGGCTTCTACTTTGCCAGGAACGGCGTACTTGTAGCTGCTTGTACTTTGCGCGTCTGAGGGCTGTCGCGCGCACCATATCTTGAAAGCGATCTCCACACGGCTCCGACCTTTGTAAGCGCTGTGATTGCGCCGCTCAGTTTCCGTTGAAGCGATACACCACACAAACCTTCGGTCACTGCTCCTGCTGCACTTACTCACGACAGCGTTTTGACAGTGCTTGTCTGCAGTCATCGAGTGTGATCTGTGTCCTTGAGCGCGCTGACACCATGCTTGTTAATTCAGTTAGTAAGCTTATGTGTCGAAGTTTATGCAGCCCATAAAACTACTAGTCTTACTCCGTATTGATAGCTTTCACGTGACGTCTCGCACCCACCTTATCACCGTTTTGGGGCACCAACATGGCGACTACGAGCACTTCAGTCCAATCCATCTTATTGAAAGCTTTCACGTGACGTTACGGACCCAGCTTATCATCATGTCGGTGCACCAACATGGCGGCCACAATGACGTCAGTGCAAGCCATCTATACTATACTCGTGAATTTGCTATCGCAATTGATGCTTCGCCTGAACTGGGACTCTTTTTTCTTAAATCGAATCGAATTATGTGATAAGTTCAGGAAGCAGCGATGTCTTTTGCGCTGTGCGATTCCACGCGACTGCAGAAGTGGCACCTTGCGCTCTCTCCTGCGTTACGGTCTGCGCGTGGTTTAAGTGACCGAACAAGCAGGCTGGTAGATAAAGAAGGACGCGCGTGCGCAGTGCGCGCTCTCCAACTTAGGCGCGCAGCCGTTAGAAGGCACAGCGCTGCAGTTTAGTCGCCGCTCCCGTGGTCTCTAAAATTTTGCACTCGACTGTACATCAGCGGGCGTAGAAAGCCTTAAAACGCACCACGTGGATGACTTCAGGTCGTGCACGGTGCCGCTGTGATTGCGAAATGCCGTCTGGCATGACCTCATAGTCCAGTGCACTAATACGTCGGATGATCTTGAAGGACCCGAAATAACGTGGTAACAGTTTGGCGCTATGTCCTCATAGGCGATCGGAGTCCACACCCAAACACGGTTGGCGGGCGGGTACTCGACGTAGCGTCGTCGAAGATTGTAGTGTCGGCTGTCGATCCTCTGATGGTTCTTTATGGTGGGCGAGCTGTCGGGCTTCTTCGGCAAGCTGGAGACAGGCGATGACGTCGAGATTCTCTTCGTCAGTGACGTGCGGTAGCATGGGTTCGAGAGTCGTCGTAGTGTTCCCGCCGTAAACCAGCTTGAATGGCGTGATCTGCGTTGTTTCGTCCACGGCCTCGTTTTAAGCGAAGCTGACGTACGTACGGCACGACGGCATCCCGGCTTTAGTCGCCGCTCCCGTGGCGTGGTCGAGTGAGTGACCGAATAAAGTTCACTCACTCACTCACTCACTCTACGGTACCTAGGGACTGCTTCTTTGTTGCCTTGTTGTTGTTTGCGCTTTATTACGCGTGATTTTGTTTTCGCTTTCGTGTTTGTATCATCGGGACGATGGGTTTTGAGGGGTGCGTATTGACACGTGTACTTGTTTATCTTTCTCGGGTGACACGTTTCAACTTCTAATAAGCGTTATCGCTCTGCGCAGAACGCGCGTGCATGTATCGGAAGTTTCTCCAATGTTAACGATGATTCTATCCGCTGTCTGTTGTCACCGAACCTTGCGTAATCTGATTGCATGTATGCGCGGCGCGAATTGTGCAGTACTTTCTGGAAAACACGCCGCACCAGCGATTACTCTGGAACCTTTGATGACTCATGTATAAAAACCAACGCGCTTGACCCGCTGATCAGATTTCGACGATCGGTGACTGTGTTCGCCGCTATCGTTGCGCTTCAAGTGTAACTTTATTTTGTGGGCACAGGTCCGCCCAATAAAGAATCAGTTTCGTCATTCACAGTTTTACGACTGTTTTCTTCACCGTCCCTACTACGTGACAATATACGCTAACACAGTTGTTTCCTTAAAGCCTTGCGTCTAATCCGTTAAGTAGTCTAGAGCAGCGCTTGTAGCTATTTATGGTACTGTGCGGTCACACATTACGAACATAACAGTAACTTTGGACAGTATTTTCCTGCCAATGCCTGCTTGTGTCGAAGCCAGCGTCTTCCGTTGTGATGCGTAGATAAGGGCAGTCGAAAAACAAGATGTTGGAGAGTCTCAGACACTTGGCAGCGTTCACAGTTCGGGCTTTCCTTAGGGCCGATAAGATGGGCATAGCGTCGACTGAAGGCGACGCCCAGGCGAATGTAAATGCGAGTCCTTCTCCCGCCGTCCAAACCCCATCTTCTCCCCATACACAATTAATAACATGCCGCTAGAACTAGTGCAATCTTATAAGTATCTAGGTGTAACCATATCTCATGATTTGTCTCGGCGCGCACATGTCACTAACATTACCTGCGCAGCTAAAAAAACCTTAGGCTTTCTAAAACGGAACCTGTGGAACGTTCCAACAGACGTAAAATTACTAGCTTATAAGTCATTTGTTAGGCCGAAACTAGAATACGCGTCAGCCATCTGGAACCCGCATCAAGCATATCTTATCAACGCATTATAATCAGTTCAAAATCGTGCTGTTAGATTCAGTCATACCTCATACTCATATGACGTCAGCGTTTCACTTCTGAAATCAGAATCCGGCCTATCAATGCTGTCATGTCGGCGTCGCATTTCTAGTCTTTCCCAGTACCACAAGTTCTTTTTTTCTTCCCTTAATCAAGCACCTTACATCAAAGCAGCAGCACGCTTATCTCACCGCACCAGCCATCCACTTCAAGTAGCGCGCCCACGAGCTCGGACAACCACCTTCGCTGCCTCCTTTTTCTTCCGAACCGTGACAGACTGGAATGGCCTTCCCCCCAACCTCGCTGCTACCACCTGCCCATCTTCGTTTATAGAACTTGCCACAGACCATTTTGTTAAATGATTATTTATCACGATGTTTGCGTGATTTTATAAAAACCCGCCCCTTAAGTAATTACCTTAATGCCCCTAAGGGGGACGTTTAAGGTAATAAACTGAACTGGACTGAATCCGGTGAAGCACGTTTCCTTGGCATCGTTTGATGTTTTCTATGAAGATGGGCTCATTTACTAGTGAATCATACTCAAATAAAGTGGGAGTCTCACAGGGAGCTTTTATATCCCCAACATTGCTTAAATGCAACAATGCACCCATTTGCCTATCATTTAAATGAAGCACAGCCCACCTAAGCGGAAATTTACGCAAACTCCATTACGCTATTGTCAAAGGTGGAAGATACCTCTCCGCAAGAGCAACAGCCGCAGTGAGGGTGAGATGTTATTACAAATTTTATTGGCAAGCAGGCTCTCCAAATTTCCCCAGAAAGTGAGTTTATAGCGATTCTAAACCCTGGAAGCTACACAAAGTAATAATTTATTCGAGATAAATTCCAAATTTCTGCTCGAAACCTGAACATTGCATGATTCTACGAATTATATCCCAACAAAACACAAAGCCTACTCCATGATTGGCAAAACACTGCGCAGAACCAGACAGACAACACGAGTTCTGCGGAAGCTAACGAGCTGTGCCTGGTGCCTACCAGAAAATCAAATTAAGAGGCTCGCACAAGCGTGTGTTCACCTAAGGTTTCTCCATGGCCTATTTTTCTTGCCGACAACGCCGTCCCCGGTCAACAAAATCGAAAGTGTCAACAAAAGATGCATTCGCGTCGCCACAGGGATGCCGAAGCCGACCAAGATCGAACACTTCTACGAAACAAGTCTTCTGCTTGCATTAAGCGACTACGTTCAACAGGCTGAAAGCCTCAAAATTCGACAACCTGCTTCATAATTTTTGCTGGCACTCAAGGTTAGTTCGCTACCTAGACGATAAATTCAAGTGGCTCCCTCTAGAGCGCATCCTCGCAGCGGATAGCCTCCATCCAAGCTTCGAGAGTGTTTCGTTGCCTGCAAGCCAAATCCGTCAACTGTGGTCGACGGACGTGTGATCACCCGCCTCGTCTGCCTTCTCGATAAATGAAGCTCCGACTCACATGACTGTGGCTACACAACCTTCACACCGGAATTACTCTGCACCGCAGCCTTCTTTAAAAAGTGGCACATTCACGTGCAATATGCGCTGCAACACGGTGTACGTGTTCAAAAGGGCCCAAAGACTTCACGGCTGCACGGACATACGAAAAATGTGTGTAATAAATAGCTATAATGGTAATAGTGTTTACTTCTGCAATTATTTTTATATCGGGGCTACCTTGCGTTTTGGGGCCTTTTGAAGACAGTCATCGTGTCGCAGCTCATAATGCACGTGACTGCATGAAGAAGTCACAGCCGACACTAAAGACCTCAAGCCAGCCGCATTCTTAGACCATTATGTCAGCCTCACCGTGTGGACCATGCTACAAACTTCAGGGAAACAGGAGCGTCGCCGTGAGAGGAAGTAATTGACTAACAGCACACCAACCTAGTGAGAACTCTTTTGCGAACGCTTCTGACAAGGAAGGTCATATTTAAAGATAAGGAAGGTCATAGAAAAACGGACTCGTTGCGAATCACACATTCCAATGCTAAAAATGTATGCTGCCGAATCTTGGGCTCCTAAAGTTTTTCAACTAAGGTTGCAGCCTGCTATGTTTGTAATACAAAATAAACATTTGTCAACGTGGGATTGCGCGCTGAAGCCGGCGTTTGTTGAACTAACCCGCATATAGATTATTCACTATAAATCATCTGGAATAGATTTAAGGAACACGAAAAAAAAACTAATAATTGATTCTTCCAACATCAACAATAAAGAATATAAATTACTCGACCTGTACAGGTCGAGTACAGCACCTGACAACACCTGTACAGGTGTTGTCAGGGTGTACAGATACGTCGATGATTTTTTAATCATACTAAATCTTTCTCCAACTGACCAGCTATCACTTGTGGCAGATCAGATTTTAAATGTTTTTAGTGCCTGTTCAAAGAACATGGTTTTTACCATTGACATACCAGCTGACAAGACCATTCGGTTCCTAGATTTAGAACTCACATTTTCACCTGACGGACACGTGTGTTGGAAATATGCTCCCAGGTCTAAAAAGGCCCTTTTGCCTTTCGGGTCTGCCCACTCGAAGTTGGTTAAACGCAGCATTGCGAATATGTGTTTTATGAATGCACTTAAGAAAAGTTGCCCGCACGTTATGCAGCAAAGTCTTGCGGAGCAGGTGGGTCGGCTCAAAGCTTCGGGTTTCCCTTCGCATGTACTGTTGACGGTTGGTGAAACCTTGGCAAGAAAAATGAAGAAAAAGCGTGGGAATTCAGATCGCCCATTAGAAGAGACAAAAAACATTGAGGTGATTCCCTACTTCCATAAAATTTCCCATGGACTGAAAAGAGTGTCCCAAAAATTCGGTGTTAACTTGGTGTTTTCAGCCCCCCGTAAGCTTTCTGGCCTTTGTGCCCGCATCTCCGGCCGTGAACGAGATTCAGCCTGCAAAACCAAACACCGAACAGAGTTCACTAAGTCGCGGTGGGGGTGGTTTATTCAATCCCCTTGGCCTGTGGAAAGGTATATATCGGCCAGACAGGGCAATGCTTAAACGAACGCCTCAGAGAGCACGCCAACACGCTACGATCGGGTACAGGAAGCAACTTGGCATTGCATGTGAGGGCTTGTGACCGCTGCTCGCCCTTGTTTCACAGTACTAGCGTCATCGGCAGGGGCAAGTCCAAGCATGAGCGTGAACTACTGGAAGCATTCTTTATAAAAAAGAACGAGCGGGCTTGCGTAAGCGATCCTTCCGTTTTTATCACGGAGAAAGAGTGTCGATTTTTATCGGGTTAGTTTGAATTCTTTCATGTGGCTGACTGGCGTCTTCTGCACGTGCGCTTGAACAGGATGAGCTGTATTTAAAAGTACGTGGATGCTTCGAATAAATCAGTTGTAAGTCCGGCGACTGTGTGCGTGTTTGCCTCCCTCTGGTCCTGCGTCTGGGTTTTTTCGCTGGTTTTTTCGCCTTGTTAACATGAACCAACTAGCCCAGCAATTCACGCTTCTGTACAGGTCTCAGACGCCCACCGATCTAAATGCTAAAAAGTGAAAAAAAGAAGACGCGTGGACGTGAAAACATAACTGATAATAGTGGAAGCATGCGTGGAAGCATGTAGCTACACCTGTAATACGCAGGCCCACGCCGGAAATTGCTTCAACAGGCCTGGACAATATCGTCAACCTGTCCAGTTACGTGTTGTGAAATGAAGAACGTTTTCTTATGTCGAGGCCTTAACTTCTGTCTTGCGATAACTTCTGGAAGCGATAATGAATTTCATTTATTAATGATACAGAAAGCTTGGAACCCAGTGCGCGCCTTCATGAATACTTTGGTGATCGACCATACACTGATAGTATTAGTACTTCAAATTTACCGTCTTACACGCTATTGGCACCACTCTCCAAGCGTGATAAATCCGTAAAACATGATGTTCTCCCGCTTTGTAGAGCGCGCACTCCATACCGCCGAAACTTCACCGCCACAGAAGCTAACGTAATGTATCTGTGGCAAATCAGACAGAAATAATCATCCAGCCTGCCGACAAAGGAGGCGCCATTGTCATAATGAACAGAAGTAGATGTATCAGTGAAGCTCAGACAGCTCATTGATAAATCATATTTCCCCAGCCATAATAACGACACAGTACAGCACTTGGAATATGCTGTTCGTGATGCTATCCGTAACCTCGTTAAGGATATCAAAATTATCCACAATGCACTGAAATATTATACCCCGTTGGGCTAGGTAGAAGACAAATTTTAACTTCTCGCTAAGCTTCGCAAGAAAAATAACCCCGGTTGGCCAATAGTTTCTGGAATCGGAACAGTACCTGAAAACCTTTGGCACTCATCATTATATTACGTGCACATTTTTCTCCTAAATAAAGAATATTGATCATTTTCTGCCTGATATCGCTCAGCTACATGCTCTTATTGATTCGTTACTCGTTACTTTAGATGTTGCGCCCATTTATTCTAATATTCCCTTCTTAGATAGCATCTACGCAGTGGATTACTCATATAGTAATTGAGATGCCGATAAGCCGGGTGATTCGTGCATTTTGGGTATGCTACTGAAGCTAACTCTCAAAAATATTACCCGAGTTTAACTAGGAGCACCTTCTTGAAATCAGCGTTACTTTGACGGGCACTGAAATTGACCTAAACTATGCAAATATATTTATAGGGCTACTACAAAACAATTTTATTGCTGACCGCGCAAACAATTTTATTATAGGTGGTTCATTAATAACACGTTGCTCATCTGACACAACGGTGAATCGCAGCGACTTTCATTAGCTGATGGCTTTATTAACGTGCAGCCGATGATTTCCTTTTCCTGCTTTTACTCGCGTATTACTATGAACGTTCTCAAGATTACTCTGTGCAATACAAACTTCACAATCAATATTTACCGAAAACGCACGGATTGAAAACAGCATTTGCGTTTTAATAACTGTCAAGTGCAACAAAACTACTATTCCATATAGCTAGGCAGTTCGTCTTAGAATATGTTCTGACAGCAGCCAATTTAATGGAAATGTGATCAACTTGGACGCGCACTCGCAAAACAAAAAGATACGCCGGAAATAATTGGAGAGACCATCAGACGCGCGGAAGACCTTGACGGCACTTTTACCGCCAGTTTGACAGCGCATATCTCGGAACCGGTGCCATCCTTGTTATTAGTTGCAATTTATATACCTTGACAACTCACCAGCTACAAGTGGTAAATTGCAATGACTTTCGTAAATTATTATTTAGAACCGTAGTTCGTAAACTCTTTAATTAGGCGACTGTGCACATTGATTTCTCGCGCAAATAATGCCTGCCTCGTAGAGCAATCCAGCTCAAAGACGAATTCTGCTATGTACCCCAGGCCACTTATAGAAATTTTAATAGGTAAAAAACGCATACGTTCAGTCTGTCATGTTATTAAAACAAAAAAAAAATGTTCGACAAGAATTCAATGAGTTGTCGAAGATAACCCAAAAACGCGTACCTCCTCGTTCATTTCAGATCACAACCATAGTCGAAAGATTGAAACAGGCCTTTCTCGATGCATTGAATGATGCCTCATGGCTGAGCCAAAAAACTAAGCTTGTCGCCAAGGAAAAGGTATGGCTATTCTGGCACATTCACTGCATACTTTGGCCGGGTATTCCAAGAATTTATGCGAATGATTGCATAGAAGAAGGATCTGCGGTACGCACAACGCAAGAGCCGGCAACATCTAACTAAAAACAGGAGAAAGTACGCACGCGAGGACACTAGTAATTATTTCAAGAAATCATAGCACTAAATGTAGGCGTACAAACGCGAAAGTTGTCATATCAATTGATTAATCACTGCTGTGCATAGTGAGAAAAAGAAAGCACTAGGCAGCCAACAATTAAAGTAGGCCTTCTACCATATATGCTACCGGTTCACAGACAATAGATGGTGTGCGAACACACACATGATTAGTTTAGAAAAATCAATTACTAAACGTAACTTAACTACACGCTATAGATACTAAAACAAACAGATAAGCATACAAAAAGGTACAGCAAGAAACTGTCAACCCTACCGCTGGGGTGGAGATGGACGACCAGCGAAGCTGTACTATTATGGCAAATATGTATTTACAATTATGACTATTAATATTTGATGGTGTAATTGGTTATTTGAACTATTAAAAATTAGAAATATATATGATCCGGTAGCTTTCATTTATTTAATGACCACATGCTGAAACAGGGTATACGGCAAACGTTGGCACGTTCTTCATAAACACGTCACCAGCGCCGCACGCATTCGGTGTGAATGCGGGCAAAACGCCGCCGCCGTCGACAACAGTTCTGCACGTTGTTTCTGTGACTGCACACAACCGCTGTCAAAACGCTGGCGTCAGCAAGCGCGCCAGCAGCAGCGAGCGAAGGTTCATGCGATCTATCGCTTCAACAGAAACTGAGCAGCGAAAGCACAGCGCATACAAAGGTAGGACCCGTGTTGCAGATCGCTTTCAAGATACGGTGCGCGCGATCGCCCGGCGTCGCGCAATGTACAAGTTGCTCGCAGAGTAGAAGACGCAACCCCTCGTTCCCGCACTGCCTTCCCCTGTCCTCCTTTCGCGTGGGAGATGGCGTCGCCAGTTCCCCTTGCGCCCGGTCGCAAGATACGCATTTGGTGCCGCAGCTAAATGTCGGCTCCCTCCCTCCCGTCCCCCACGGCCTTTTGAGCGACGGAAGAAATCGCGTTTGTTCTCCACCTTGCATTTGCTCCCTGTGAAAGCGTGCGTCCCTCGCGCGCTTTCACTCGCACGTACACCATACGGCCAATGAGAGTTTTTTACTACATACGGACGCGACCATCGAAGACTGAGCCCTTAACAGCTTCGCTGTAAAAATAAAAGCTGAAACGCACTAAATAGCTCAAACGTCAAAATGTTCGAGGCGGAGCACAAGGCAGATCTCAAAAATTGCCTGAGATATATGCTGTGAAAATTTTGGAGGACGCTTAAGCTTCTCTAGCTGTTAAGAGTCGAACGCGATAGCATTCAAAGATCCCTGACTGCTTCTCACGCTTCCCGACAACTGCAGCTTAAGCAACCGTAATGGTTACCGGAAAACGCTGGCGCCGAACGCAATGCACGAAGGCGAGCTTTCTGGTAGAAACGCGGACTCTTGCGTGGGCCGATTTCGTAGATAGTGCACAACAGCGAAAAAAAACATCATTTTCAAGTTTCCGTTATTGTTTCGCACTTTTACTATTTCAGTCTGAGAAGATTTAACATAAAAGGCACGCGCTCTGGCTGTTTTCTTTCATGACATTTGTTTGTGGATTCTCATTTTCAAAATTTCGAGGAATAGCTTTGTCAAGAATGTAAAACAAAGTGTCAGTAATATTAGTGATAGAATGGTGTGGCAATACAATCCGCGTATGCCGCACGTCATATGGCAAGGCGTGGCATATACATATACCCAAATATATTCTGAGGCGATAAACTTCACGGTCGCGGTCGCCGAGACCGACGCAGACATCGACGCCGACGCCAGATTTTCTGCGACACTGGACGTTAAGTTAAAATCTTCCCACACGCGAAAGGGGGCTATGCACGCGGCGAGACCTCACGCGGTCTGCCTTCTACGGCCGCATCCACGGGCACTAGATGATGATGATATTTATTGGATTCCCCTTTGAAACGGGGCGGGGACAAAGGGTGCCCTAGCCTGCTTGATTAATTCATGTTTTACAACATGTATTGCAATCTAACCTTTTACCTACCTCTTCTCGATCTTAACTTTTGTATTCAAAACCTCTATCAATATATTACTGCGCCCTTACCTACACTTGCAATGGCTCCGATCCTATCAACCTCTTCTATGCTTTTCTTCATCAATACTCGAGTCGTCTTTTAGTTATCGCGACTTCGACTAGTTCATGTTTCCATCTTCTTTGAATCCTAACGCTTCTCGAAGGTAGACACTCCCAACGTGTCTGCCGGGTTAATATCTTGGCATCGCATTACGATGTGGTGAGTTGGTTCCGGAATGTTTTCGCCGCACAGGTATGCCTCATCCTTTGCTGCATATTTGATGGGTACTATTGGCATGAGAGCTTGGACCTCAAATAGCAAAGCACTCCCCTTTGCGTTATCATACAAATTTTTCCTCTTGATTTCTGTCTTACCCTTTTCGCCATTCTTTATGGTGTTTTTTCCCCCTTTTTTGTTGTTTCCATCCCTTGCATTGAATTTGCTATCTCTGTTTCTCTCACTTTCATTTTCCTGATACCTGGTTCTTTGTTTACATTTTCAATCACCCTGTAATTGGTTGCCAACTTCCTTGACCTCTTCCTCCATTCGGTGTCCACACTTTTGAGGTAGAGATATCTTTGCACTTTGGTCAGTCATTTGTTTTCATCTGCTTTGCTTAGTCTTTCTTCAAAACTAATCTTGCGCTGTCCTTCTCTGACTTCAAAAGAAGCCAAACACGTCACCTACAACTGCGTCATTTGTGGTCTTACCGTGGGCCCCAAAGGCAGTCGGCCCACCGCCCTCTGGTTAATCTTCAACCCCAGCAAGTTGTTTTTTGTTATAGCACCGAATTGCATTTTCCTAACGTTAGTGATGGAACCATTACCCTATTCTCAATTATTCGCACCACCACGTATTTGTTGCAGCAGTAAAGTGCTTTATGTGTCATTATTGCTGCATTCCACTGCGCTTACATTTTTAGAATATCTTAATGGGCGCACGGAGTAAGTCTTTCTGTCGTTTATGTAAATACCCAGCTTGACAATGGGTATAACTTCTTACCGAATTCATACAACGTCATTACTCGTCACTTTATTAAAGATTATAATTTTGTTTCTCTGGGCTAAACTTAAACCATATATTAGTCGCTACATTGCCGCTTATGTTCGCATGTCTCTGTCTAGGTGCTCTAGTATATTTTTCAAAGGTAGCGACAACTACACGCACGCCCTTTCGAGGGGTCCGAGGAGCAGCGCTAGCAGACAATGTGCCGCTTGCTCGCGTGCATTCCGCGGACGCCTGAAACCGCACTCAGTGCGCGCTTGAAGTGGTTAATTATGAAAATTTGTGGCCTTACGTGCTCAGGAAACTTTAAACGACAGGGACAATAACTTGAATGAGCCAGGAGCACACTAAACGTTTAAAGAAAACGTGCGCGTTTCCGAAGCAGCTCATTCTTCTGAACGGCTTTCCACAGCGGCGGTCATACAGGGCATTTTTATTTCATTCGTTGTTTGCAGATTTTGAAATTCCGCGTAACTTGAAGTAAAGATTATATTTGGGCCAGCTGATAGTGCTTGCTTCCTAGTTCGCGAAAAGAGGCAGGTTGGGAGCTTACTATAACTTTCAGAAATGTCATTGGGCACCGAGCGCTGTAATAGTGCGCAGTGCATATTATGCGCCATTATCGGTTTTCTTGCGTTTGTCAGTGTTCGGCAGTATAACGCCGGTTATACGTTTTTTTAACGTAAGGTTTTTTGTTTATAAAGTACTCTAATATTTTTACTTGGGAGAAAGTTGCACTGCATCTATGAATTATTAGCAACCTGAGTACCTTCCAAGAACTAGAAAATATAGCATGCCTACTAGTGGCTATGAGGCGCCGATATTAATTTCTGTTTGCTTTTAAAGAAATGCATTTATTCCAAACCTTCCCCATTTCACTACTCCAACTACGTTCATACCCATGTACCTTTGCGAGCCCCGCAGATATACAGGTTATAAACGCGGGCGGCGTCGGCAGCAGCTCTGCGCTTTGCCTCGTTGGTGCTGCTACAAGTTCTTTCTCTCTCATTTTCTCTTTCTCTCTTCCGAGCATTGCGTGCGCCGCGCGCATGCTCTCCTTCTCTCTACTTAGCATCCCATGTCAAGGACGTTAAGTGTTTACGGTTAGCTCGAACAGCTTCGCTGTTAAAAAAACTGGCAATTTTGCACTCGGTCGTGCAAACCTTAGGCAGCGCAAAACTGTACATCCTTAAGTCTTACTGGCTGCTACTGCTAGGTATTAACTTGGTTGCTGCTAGGTTCTAACTTGGTTACTGCTATGTTTAAGTAGGTTTTGCTTGGCCTAGTAGTTTGCTATCACTTCGCATTACTCGACTTGAGGATCGACAGTTTCGCTGTGCCTAAGCTTTGCATGACTGAGTGCAAAGTATCGGGCGCCCATTTTTTAGTAATAAAATAAAGAACAATATGAATAGGCATCATTTTGAGGCTAAGTTTGCATGGAATTTTATTAGCGAAGGACGTTATTGCCCTGTCTCATACAACAAATTGCACTGTAGAAAGTAATATAATTTTATGGACTCTGATGTTTTACATATTATATAAAGAAAATTACCAGTTTTGTGGTTCTGATGCTGCGTATTTGTTCTTGTGAGAAACACTACTGCCAGATCTTTTTCTTTTTTCAGGTCAAGAAACTAGTGGCAAAAATTGCCTATCCACAATGGTTGCTAGACTTGAGTGTTCTTGAAAACCTCTACAGGGATGTGAGTATATGCACTGCTGTGGCCTAGGTAACTGACTACTTAGGGTAAAGAGGAGAGTCAATCTACAGCATAAACAGCTAAATTAGGGAGAAGGACATGTATAATTGAGACTGTCCTTGTCAGAAATTGATCGAAAAATATAACCGCGGTTGCAAATCTACAGGTGCATTGAGATAAATAGCCGTGATGTTTTCAGGAAACGCACATCCACCATTCATTTATGAGATACCAGTACCATTAGACAACTTAGGAATATACAATTAAACCCTCATTCGCATTTCTTGCAGGTAAATGGCCTGCAGCTCGACTCCACATTTGTAAAAATGATGCATGCGCTCGCTCTCAGCAGGGATAATGCAATGTTGAAGAAACTGCATACGTCTTATGACAGCGACTATGAGTGAGTACACAATGCAAGCTGCATGTGAAAGTGAAAGTTTAATGAAATAAAAAACAATCATCAGAAAGGTTTGTGGAGACGCTTGATGATGTCACGAAGGCGTGTGGTCATGATTTCCAGGTGAAAAAAAAAATTCCACGAAGCGAAGTGGTGAGGTGACAGCTTGCGCTCTGTGCGATATCAATCGGGGTAAAAATCTGTAGCCTACCCCTCGAAAAAAAGTTTCTTCAGCGCCGAATTTATTGGAACTCGTTTTCATTTGTAGAGTGTGCTACCTGCGGACGGTGGTGTGTAGAGACACGGCTTTCTTCGACCTATTTCCTATCCTGCGTCTTACTTTACCACTAGCTTCGAATAATGGAATTGTCCTCTTTATTGATTTATGTTCAGCGCGCGGCGACAGTCAATCATAGTAGCTAGCAGCGTGACCTGCACTCTTCTATTTATTCCTCTATTGTAGCATCAGTACAGACAAAGGGATAAATATTTCAACTGCGCATGTGTGATTCGTGAGTTTGTTCCTCACGAGGTGATGTGGATTTCTACTTTCTTGATGAACTTATCACAAGAAAATGAAAGATACTATATTCGTGCAATGGTCATCGGCAAACACCAGCGTTCCCGGCGGGCGTCCAAACTACGCAATTTGCCAATAACGCAGTCATTACAGTAATGAATCTCAATAATTCATCTGAGTAATCGCTTACTATATCGAGCTAGCTAATATCATTATAATAATCATTGTTGATTCTATTCTCTTTGCAAAATAATGAGAAAACTGTCATTAGAACGCATGTAAATTTAAAGCCTCATATCACATGGTAACTATGTGAAAATATGTTTGCAGCCACTTAGCATACATTTATAGTTGTTAGACCACACTTAGTACATTCATTTACAGGCTCTTGATTGGCATCGATATATAGGTATTAAACTGACGACCTTCGGTTGTTTCCGCTACCATTTCTCGCTTCTTTACCGACATCTTGAGGTCCTATCTATGGGCCTGTTCGTCACAAGGTTTTAGATACTACATTTTCCCTGATTGATCACGATATGTCAATAGATAGCCTTTTTTATCGCCACCTCGTAGACCTAAGCAACATCAGGCTTTCTCAATGCCATAACGTAACTTTATGAAAAGTCAGAAAACATTACGGACAATATTAGTTCTATTTCACACACACAGCGCTATGCAACTTATTACCCACTGATATAACGTCATGTATAATCCTGCGTTTCTTTACACGCAAGCACGTTACTACATGAAGTGCCTTTGCGACTTCCCAATTGGCGCATCTTATAGTACAGTCTTTCGGAATTGTTATATCTATTGTTTTTCTCGTGGCTCTGAATTTTGCTGTACTGTTTCATTATGGTATGTTTATTATTGGTGAAGTAATACTGTTTTTTTAATAACCAGTCAGGAAATTTTCCCATATTTTAAAAGTGGTAATCAGGTTGACTTTATGTACTGTTTTAAACCTTGCTGTTGCTCTGCCGAGATGTTCACCGTCATCATCATCGTTATGTTCCGTATTATGTCCAAGTGCGATAAGACCCTATCGGACCCAGTGCGCCTAATGCTGTGTGTGCTAGGAAAAGCGTGAGAGGATGAGCCATAATGATGGTGGCTTGATGCGCGCCACCTTTCCGCGTACAAGGGGGAGGGAGGAGGGGGGGGGGGTGAGCATGCTGCAACGTTATCAAGCGCCCACTTAGGAGGCCGCCGTGCATGCGTCTGGTCGGCTAGCACAGCCGTGGCTGCGAATGGAGTGGTTGACCATATACGTGCCAGCCCCGCGTATACGCGAGCATATACATGCATCATATACATGCAGAGGACATATGCGCGCCAGCGCATGCACGCCCCTTTCCGAAGCTAGTCTGCTCTATGCGTTGAACAGACTGGCTGGAATTCAAGTGTTGGCCTGATTCCGCTGGAAATTACACTGGACATTTTGGACAATACCAAATGGAAGTCAATTGGCTTATATTAGAATATTTTCTCTCTGCCTTCTGATGAAGTAATAAGATGTTGTCGTTATTCCAAGTATCTGGTACACTTTAAATCATGAGACACTGCGAATAGAGGGTTGCAACTTTTCCAGTATAATCCGCTTTTCATGTTTTGTCAAATAGAATGTTATTTTATTATCTACGAATTTTCTTTCGGTGAAACCGGCTTACAGCGCACTGAATGTTGACGAACAACGTAATGCTGTTGGGCGCAACTCTTTTCCTCGTAATTAAACAATAAATCATGGTACAAAACTTGTACAGATAATATAGGCTCATATATACGTCTAAGCACAGATACATAATTGAATAGCGCGTGGTAATTACCGACCTATTTTATTTGCCTAGATTCTTGGCAATCTGGCTATGTGGCGCGTTGCATTGGCCAATTCTTGGCCAATCCTCAAGAAACCTGGAGCCAAATATCCACAGCGGACGGCGACAGGCCAGAGCGTAATCCGCTCCGATGAAGTGCGAAAACCACATCACCGTCCAGTACCTCTATGTCGCCAGCATCGCAAAAACCATCCCAATCGGAACAGCGTAGCCGACAATGAGAGGCGGCGATCAATGCGTCGTATTTTTTCAGGGTGAGGGCTGCGGAGGTGGATGAACTAACATTAGCTATGACGACCAGACCACATTGAGAGTGCGTCATAGCCCTGACAGACTCTCAGGCGGCATGCATCGTTCCAACCATTCCAACGACAAAATTTCAAGGCCCGCACACCACGTGCTGACGGGAGTACACTAACTCTCACCTTACATAGACTTAATGACGGCTCCGGGGCACGAGTCCTTACACGGCAATAGTAAAGTACACGCCCGCACTCTAGCACGCGTCCAACGGGAGCTGCGAGAAAGACGCGAGGAGTTCTACCACAGGGCAATGGGAGAGAGTGCAGTACAGCTCCGACTCAACGGACCAGCTTGAGCTGGTCGAGCAGGCGAGAAAGGCATATAAGGGCACTGGAGCCTTGGACTGAGGAGACCAGTCACTTGAAATTGGAGGTGCTTAGTTCGCTTCGGCCATGTGCTGTTGTGAACAATGTTTATTTTTTTGTTTACTTTCTTTCCAGAATGTGTATGTGCCACATGACACAAAATGTATAAAATATTTAAATTCATTTAGAAACGTGTATTTCTGCCTGACCGACACCTCTCATGGTCATTCTTCCTTCTACAAGCATCGCGCATCGCTTCCGTCCTCGCTACATAGTTGTGTCGACGCCTTACATGGTGAGGCGTCGACACAACCATGTAGCACCCACTTGTCCTCGCGCCTGCGAGAGAGAAACGATGGTATTCCTAAATAAACGCATCACTGTTTTGATGATCCAAATATAATCTTACTATCAGGGAGTGAGCAGTCTACCTGACTAGAGCAGTACTTTTTTTATTTGGGGTGTTGCTATACGCTGCAACGACGCATTTCGATGTTCGAGAAACGCAAAGCGGCTTGCGTACTTAGATTTAGGTGCACGTTGGAAAATCCGAAATGGTCCATATGATACCGGAGTCACCCACTACGGCGTGCCTCATAACCATATCAGGATTTTCGCGAGCAAATTTTTCGAATTTTTGTTTCGCAATGGTTGTGTATCTGCAGTTCAATACGGCTGTGGCTTCTATTACCCGTATAGTCTGCTGCGCATGCTAAATAAGAGAATGCAGCTTGTTGTAAAAGAGACGGCCTTTTAACCACCTGTCCGCATTTTTTTTACACTATTAACATGTAAAATGTATAAGGCGTACAAATTTGCTTCCCTAATCACATTATTTTTACTCTCTTCATACATCCAGCTGGCTCTTCAGCCTGTCAGCGGTAACAGCATTTTACATTCCAAGTGGAAATGAATTGGGTAAGAGATCTTGTATTTGTATTTGGATACTGTAAAAAAATTTATAACCGTCGCTCAGTTTCAAAAAGTAAGCGTAGTGGCCGAGGAAGTGAATGTGCACGTTGTACAAGAATGTTGCTGCACTGCACAAGAATGTTGTTTCTTTCATCCTCCTTTGTCCTTAGTGCGCTGATTTTAATCGTCCAAAAAAGTAACAACTGGATAGTGTAGGCTGCGGAAGTCTGCTTGGCCGTCTGGAGGATAGGGCTCAGCTCCACGCAGTCAGATACGAAGATAGCTTCTGTGGTAGACAACATTCTCTGTATGATATGTTACAATATTTACATGTTAGCTTTCAAGGGAAGAACAGGAGTTGCTTAGGACTGCAAAATAGTGTTTAAGCTGCAGATATCCCCATTAATGGCCCCTAAGTCTTTCACTAGAAGCAGGAGTGGAAAAGCGTTTGGTTGTTTACTGTCCCTAACCAGACTTTCTAGGAAATATTGTATTCATATTTTGCGACAAAACACATATAAGGACAGTAAGTGTTTTCTTGGCAGATGCTACTGAAAATATAACAAACATACATTTAGCTAAAAGAGGGATTATGATTGCTTTTTATCTCAATATCTTTATATTGCATGCAAACTTGAAAACGTAGTTTGACAATATTGCAAAAGTTATTAGCTGGCACTCCTATTTCTTGTTTACGTTTGCTTATTGAGGCACGTCTTGAAATAATTTTATTTCGATTCCATTTACTTCGTTTCCTCCGTCGTGCCTCTCGGCAAGAGGGAGAAAATCCAGGCGATAACAAAATCAAGGCCTAGTGCGATCTAATGATGTTCATACTACGGCACGCAGAAAAAAACAGAAAGAGCACAATATGAACAGCATATGAAAATATTACTATATAAATATAGAGTGGGTTAGCTCTCGAGCTATCTACCCCTCAAGGGGATCAAACCCTTCAAAAACGCTACTAGAGTTTTGCTAATGTCCGCCGGACTAGAGCGAAACAAGAAAGTCTTAACTACTTCCTTTAAACTAAGGAATTGTTCTGTCTAGAATAGAGATTTTCTAAAACAGAAAAAAATCGTTATGGTGATACTTTTAAAGCCGCCTTTAATACAGCCTATAGACGAATATTTTATACTGGTTCCGTGACAGTACACAGAGGCCGTGGACATAACCAAAGGATGAATGCAGGATAGCGAGCGTAGGCAGCTTACAGCATGTAAGCTGCAGCATGTGAGTGAGTAAAACAGAACAGCCCCTACTCTAAGCTGTAATGCATAGCACTCTAGCTTAAGCTTTTTAGCAGGGTCGAAATCCACGAGAAGTTGAGGAGCTTTTAAACCTTCTTTCGTCTCATTGAGATGAAAGAATGTTTTTGAGTGCTTCACATTGCGACCGCGTGTTCTTCTCGAATAAATGATAAAGCGGGGCTATAGTCTTAGACATGTTTGGTAGAATGAATGATTGAAAGAAATACTTTATGTAAAAAGAAAAAGGGGAATGGGTCATAGAGTCTTATGGATGGGACCCTCCGTCTAGGTCTCCACTGGCCTCCGCTGCCCGCCGCACTTGATCCAGAAGTGCTACTTGCACTCCCAAGCAGGGCTGCCCAGGTCCAAAAATTGAAAAGTAGCCAGGAAATCGGGAAAAGTAGCCAGAAAAGTAGCCAATTGATTGTTGGTGCTTAAAAAGTAGCCAAAAATGTCGCCAGGCTGCCGCCATGGCCAATCACTTCAGAAGAAAACATTGATGTAGCTGATTATGAACTCCTTCTGGAGCTGTTATGTATTGTGCCCTTCGAAATATTGAAAGCGTAATGTTGGGGCTCAATTAAAACCTGCAGTGGCTCCGTACTCGTATAAGGGAATTGTTATCTCTGTGCAAACGATTAATAAACGCATGTATTTGTCGCAGAGCTCGAGAACCAGCGAATATGTCGTTTGCCCAGTTCTCGCTCTTTAGTCATTCGTCAATGTAACGCTGTGCCATATCTCAACTTTACAAGGGCATATCATATACTAGTCAGGATTTCATAAGAAAAGTGTTCTAGTACCTTTCATAGCCATATATCGATGTGTTCTCACATGTGTTTGCTCCAATTCATCATTGAATTGTTTAATTTTAAGAAAACTCCTGTTTCAACCTAATAATTTTCTAAGCAATCAACTATTAAAGGAGACGTTCCATGAAATGAGCCAAAAGGTGTTCCTGTTGAATGAATTTCAACGGTTTCAAGGTGGAGGTTGCGTCCTGCCTTCCAAATACACATGTAAGGACGGTTGTTGCACATCGTGTGTCATAAGAGGCGAAGTACAGCGAATTATACCATTTATTTGTAATATTTTGTCTGGTTTATCTGTAGTTGTTATAATAAATGTTGGTTGTAAATGTAGCCAGAAAGTAGCCAATTTGCCAATTTGCCAAAAGTAGCCAATTTGCCGCAAATTACCCAAATCTGACAACCCTGCTCCCAGGTCCGAACTGGCGAACTGTGCCTCCAACTTCTCCATACTAGTGATTGTATGATTGTCTAAACTAGAGTTGAGGTCTCTGGGCTTCGTCGCGCATCCCCACGAAACATGGTAGACTGTCGGCCCACCTCCGCACCACGGACATTGAGCAAGATGAAGCGCTGCGTGCATAACGTCTAATTTGAACAGATGCGGATATACGGCCGTCTGTATTTTAACGCGACAGCGTTAAGGGCCCCGTGATCCATAAAATCCGGCGTCGGCGACGGTGTCGGCTTCGGCATCGGCGTTAAGCATCGGCGCCTGGCGGAAATAATCATGCCGAACCACATCATCCCGAACCGCCGCGATTACACAGACCCACCGCGTGGCGCAATGCGTTCAACAAAAATTAAATTTCTCAAAGCAAAATTGGTCAGAAAAATCGTAAAGTGCAACTTAACCACATCCTAGAGACGTGGTGGCATCGGATTGTAATTTGAATATACGAGAAAAAATTGCCAGCCGATCCACGAAGTGAATGCTGATGATGGAGCGAAGCTCCTTGGACGATTACGGCTGCTGCTCGAGCTTTCGCCTCGGGGTCTTGCTGCCGTTGCCGGCGTGCTGCTGCTTCTCGTGCTCGTAGCTCGGGGTTAGCTTCGCGGCGTTGCCGTTGAGCTGCCGCGTCTCGTTCTCGAAGTGTAGGATCAGAGTCACGACGTTTGCGCTTACGTTCGCGCTCCTCCATACTGCAGTGCTAAGTGTAGCGACAGCGGCGCGGCGCCGGCGCAACACCTGCGCGCGGTCGGTATGCGCTCTGCGAACAGTTCTGCGCATGACGTGGTGCGCTTGCTCGGAGAGGGGTTTCGGAGCGGCGCCGGCGCAGCGCAACACCTGTACGCGGTCGGTATGCGCGCTGCGTGCGCGACAGGGAGCTACGACGACGACGGCGACAACGGACATCGTGAGAGTCTAAGGAGCTTCGCTCCTAAAAAGCCTGATAAGCAGCCAAGGATTTTTGAATGCTATCGTGTTCCACTATTAAAGGGCGAAGCTTAAGCGTCCTCCGATTCTGATGGTGTTTCGCTGTACTTTGGTTCTAGGCAACTATGAGGCGAATGTTAAACACCGAGCCTTTCTAAATTTTTTGCACGTGCGCGTCTCGGGGCAACCGCAAATAATTATTGAAACAATATAAAGGGTCCTAGGGCCTTCACATATTGATATAAAACGGCTTAAATTGCTCCTGTAAAAATGTCTTCCCAGCAATGCATTTGTGTTTAAAAGTGACGCCGACTATAAGGGGATCGGTGTAAGCTTGGTCTTTGTAAGCTGGCTTTCCCACGCTGTGTATTGCAGTCAAGCCTACTCATAAAGAAAAATATGATGAGAACGAAGCCCGATAACGCTATCGCATTCCACTCAGTTTCGTGTCGGTGGCGTAACCGAAAACGCCATGCTAGAAAGTGAATACAAACAGAATATCTCCTTTGAATTCAGGCATACAGCGTACAGCTCAGCACTCGTTTTCAAAAGAAGAACCACAAAACAAGCATTAACACTACATGATGGATGATAAGGCGCATGTAAACAATGGGAACAGCCTCCGACGCGTTCCGGTAAAGATTAGGTTTGCAGCTGCTTCCAATACGGTTGACGTCATTCAATACCCTCGTGAAGCCAGTAGCCGCATTTACACGAATGAGACAGTAGCGCATTGCATTTCCGAGCGCATTTGGGAATAGCGATGCGACGCCGTTTACATGTAGCGCATTAACTATCCCGAGAACGTAGCGTCACATGCGTGAGTCGACTCCCGCCTGTAAATCTACCATCGCCTCGCGCATTAATGCGATGCGCTTTCCTAGCGCATTACCACTGTTTACATGAATGTGATGCGCTAGAAATGTGATGCGATGTGCGATTGTCGCATTCATGTAAACACGGCTAGTGTCTCCGGTTTCACTCTTTGTAGAGCCACATGTGTGCATTCAAGTGACGTCACAATGGGTAATCGTTGTGGGTGTCGTTTACAGTGTTCCTTCTCCCGCGTGTGTTTCCCGGTAAAGATTACGGTTGCGCAAGCTAAGAGTGGAAAAGTACCCAGCAGCCTACAAATCACGTAGTGTCGTCACCAAGGTCTAGAAACTCGTTCAGTTCTTTCCAGGCTACCATTGGTAGACCACGGAAAGTAAAGACGCCAAAAGAACAGCGTGAATATAATGTCGTTGTGAAGTAATAAAGGGTGTGGTTAAGTACATTTCACTTTTCTCTGGTTTCACTCTTTGTAGAGCTACGTGTGTGAATTCAAGGGAAATCACAATGGGTAGTCGTTGTGGGCGTCATTTACAGCTTCGCTGTTCAACCACCTTCACAGCATGGACTGAAGCCGCAGTTTTTCCCCTGTATTCTGGTGACTTCCGAATTGTCTGGCGTGCAGCTAAGTCCGCTATTTCTAGGGAAATCCGTAACGGCCTCCTCTAATGTCTGTTCTTTCTACGCTATATAATGAACCCTTCGTCGCCCAAATAGTGATATCGTCTTCATAAAGGGTATAACCCAGGTGCGGAATCTTGTCTAGGGTGCAAGCGAGTGTGCGCAATGCCAATGTTGAAGAGTAGCGGGGAGATTATGGCGCCCTGCGGTGCAATGTACGGTTAACAATGGACTTGGACTTGTCCAGCTGCCGCATATTCCTGAGCACCACCCACGTGTGAGCGATGCGCAGGGTGTCTTTAAGAGAGCTACAGAACTGAATTTAACCGTGGGTGGCCAGTCACGCTGCGCAACCGTTTGCCTCCTCCGAGAGGGCAGCTATGCGTCTGTAAAGGTTTCAGTTGAGGCGCTGCTTCTTCGATCCTTCTAAGAGGCACCGCCTACTGTCCCACAAGTGCACCAGGTGTTGGTCGATCACCAACCGTGCGCGCGACTTAGAATTATCCTCGTGCGTCTCTCTGATGAACGTCACGGAGCCGTGGACGCCACTAAGAGTCTGCTGCGGCCGGGGGCGCTTCCGAAAGGTCGCCCAGTCCATAAGTACATCACCCGCGATCCTGCGCAGCTTCGGCGAAGCGATTGACGTGATTATAATGAAATGGTCCCTTCCTAAATTTTCGTCTAGGTTCATCCACGTCACGTTCTTAATGACGAAAGTGATAGTTAGCTCTGGATATGTATCCCTGCTTACGCAGTTTCCTAACCTTGCGGGTGCCTTTGGCAGAGTTGCCAGTCGAAAGCCCAGCTTCTCTGTCACGTGTTCCTGTAAAGTCCCCTTGGGGGAGTCTTCGAGATATCCCCAAGAGGTGTTGGGAGATTTGAAATTACTCGCTACCACAACTTTATCTTTGGCGCCCGCCGACAATTTTGCTTCCGAGAAAAGCTCCATGATATCGTCTCGTTTGGTTTTTGGCGGGCTATATACGTTTATCTATGGGATGCGAGTACGCCCCTTCCCTCTTTTTTGGAGGAGGATGCTAATGATTTCATGATTGGTCTCTTATTGGCTGTGGTAGCTATCGGTGGCACTGAAAGACTTGGCTACCAGTGTTTGCTACGCGAGGATAGTTTGCATTGTAAAGGCTGTAATTTCCAAGCAATTTACCAGGTCACTTCCCTACTTCCTGCAAGCATGTTACACCAGGTGGAATCAGTGCCGCATGAATATAATTCTGAAGTGCTGCCACTCGCGAGTGAGACATGCGGCGGTTCCACTGCCAGATTTCTAGTTGTTCGTAGTTTGGTGTTAATTTAGTGGGCGCCATTTCGGCCGCTCTCGTTGTCCGTTGTATCGGATTCGTCTGTGAGGCGGTGGTAGGCCGTTGGTCGCGAACCACCCGCGGAAGCCTTGTGACTACGCTTATGAATCGCCCTCCCCATATTGTCACAAGCCTTCAGAAGCATTCTTGGGAGATTAATAAACCGTAGAACAGCTGGCGCCTGGAAAACGCGTCTGTCGGGGCTGGCTCTTGAGCAGGGAAGACGCGCGCAGTCTTCTTTGTTCTTTTGGGCCTCGACCCACTCTTGCCCTCGACCCACTTACTACCTGCAGGTGGCATTATACCCCCTTCCGAAGAAAAGCATCGCCTCGATGCTGCAAAACAGACACAAGAAGAAAAACGGAAATGAAAATAAGACAACGCAGACAAAGCGAAAGTAAAAAAAAAGGTAAACGTCATGCCGGCACAGTCAATAAAGGAAGAAGTAAGCTGACGAAGATAAATGAAACTTAGAAACAAAGAAGGGTGAATGAGAGAAAAATTACGAGCGCGCAATGTACGGTTTCGTGCGCACAACATGAACTATGTCCCAGCTCGGTAGTCTTTGTGTCCTGGTCCATGTATGCGATTTTGTGTCCGGGACCACTTCGTAGTTGACGTCATTGACGCGGCGCAGGGCTTTATACGGAACAAAATACCGGCTCAGTAACTTTTCACTGAGGCCATGGTGGTGAACGGGGGTTCACACCCAAACTAGGTCTCCGGGGATGTAGGACGCGTCCCTGTGGCGGATGTTGTAGCGTCGTGCGTCTACCTACTGCTGTTGGCTGTGTGCAGCCGCGCGAGCTGCCGAGCTTCCTCGGCGTGCTCTGCAAATTCCTCGGCGTCAGTAGTCAATTGGTCAGCGTCTTGACAAGGCAGCATAGCCTCCAGCGTCGTCTGTACTTAGCGACCGTAGAGAAGGCGACATGGTGTGAATCGCGTCGTCTCTCGCACCGCGGTGTTATACCTGAAGGTTACGTGAGGCAAGATCCGATCCCATGTTTTGTGTTGGACGTCGATGTACATTGCGATCATGTCTGTGACCGTCTTATATCAGCCGCTCGGTAAGTCCGTTGGTCTGCGGATGATACGCGGTCGTATTTCGATGCCTGGTGTTCTTTAATAAAAAAAAAAACTTCGTCAATAAGTTGCGCTGTGAATGCTGTCCCTCTGTCTGTTATTACAGTGGAGGGAGCACCGTGACGCAATACGATCTGTCGCAAGAAGAATTGCGCTGCCTCTGAAGCCGTGGCTCAGGAGATCGCCTACGTCTCAGCATAGCGTGTGAAACAATCAGTCGCGACGAACACCCATTTGCTGCCTTCGGCAGACAGAGGAAACGGTCCGAGAATGTTCATGCCGACTTTCTGCGCCGGCATTCACGACAGCCGTTAACGTACTGTTTGACGTTTGCCGAAAGCCCGGGCCAATAATACATCTCGCTCACTCTAGCGTGTGTTCGTGAGAAGCCTAAATGATCAGATATGTGTTCGTCATGGCAAGCGAAGAGGACGTCGTCACGCATGTCTCTTGGAACCACCAGGAGGTAATCACGGCTGGTCGAACGGGCATTTTTCTAATACAGCACGTTGTCTCGCAGACAGAAGGACTTCATCAAGCGGAACAGATGGTGTGGTAGGGATGTGCCCTGGCCCTCTAGATGACCGATTATTGGTCGAATCTCAGCGTCGTAAAATGCCGTCTGATCAAGTCCGATGAACTAATGGCTACCGGGAAGCCGTCATCGGCCTCTGTTTCGTGACTGGCACGATCAATGGGTGCAACGGACTGTGTGTCAGAGTATTCGTACTTACGGCCAGACCTTTAAACGGTGGTGAGGTCAAATTCATGTAGCCGCAAGCTCCACTGTGCCAGTCGTCCTGAAGGGCAATGCGTGCTTGCCAACCAACAGAGGGCACGTTGGTCCGTAACTACTTTAAAGGGACGACCATAGAGGTAGGGGCGAAACTTGATGATCGCCCACACGACTGCGAGGCACTCTTTCTCCGTAGTCGAATAATTCGCCTCGGCACGGGACAGGGAGCGCCTGGCATAGGCTATAACATTTTCCATTCCATCTTGACGCTGACGAGCACTGCGCCAAGGCCTATAGTGGCGGCAGTGTGCGCCTCAATGTCAGCATCATCGTCAAAATGTGCAAGAACGAGTGCTGATTGCAGGCGCTGTCGTAATTCAGCAAAAGTCGCCTGTTGCTCATTATGCGAGACAAATGGCGTGTCCTCTCTTGTAAGGCGAGTCAGGGCTCCCGCTATATTCGAAAAACCCTTAATAAACCCGTGATAGTAGGCACACCAACCCAGAAAGCCCCGGACGGCCTTCTTATCGACAGGAGCTGAACATGCAGCCACAGCGGCAAGCTTGTCTAGCTCAGGTCGGACCCCTTTGGCGCCTACTAAAGTAAAGTAAAAACCTAAAGTAAAATCTTGTCTAAAATTCTCGGATCGACGTCACATTTCTGATGGAAGTTCCTGTAAACAAAGTAAATTAGTGGCTCTGAAAAGACAACTTGGTAAGTTTCTGTCTGGGTGGAACTAGCACGCTTCCCTGAAGCCGTCGTCGTCTTCCACAGCAGGCAGGCTTTCGCCTTCACGTTTTACAAACCTTCTTTTGCATGATTCACGCTCCTCCACGGAGACGCGTTACGAGCGCTGACGGATAGGGCTCAAATCCCAAGTGTGAATTTGATTATTAACAACATTCGTGTGTGCCAGTGGATGGCCTTGGAAGTTAAAGACATCTTCAAAAGAAATCAACAGACGATGAAGGGGTTCTGCATGTTCTGGTGATAGGTCAGGGGCTACCATACTGTAGAACATGTTGGAGTTCCACAGCATGGTATCAGCAAATCGAAGCAAGTTGACGAGGTCGAATGATTTGAGTGTGCATCAGCGGCTAGCGTAACATAATGGTAGTCTTCTAGCGCAGACAATGTTGCAACTGAAACTCGTTCTGGCAGGACTTGTGTGGATGCTGAGAAGTTCAGTACGGGAAGATAGCTTCGTTTCGGTAGATGGCGGCGACTAGGTCAGGTTAGGTGACACAGAAGTCATGCTATAAAAAAGAAGAGAAACGTCGCATGGCTGCCACTCGAATGATATCAATCCCCCCAGGGGCGGATCCAGGTTTTTTCTGAGGGGGGGGGGGGGGGGGGGTCAGCTTCTGTCAATGATGATGATGATGTAGATGATAGTAGCCTTTCTTATTTATCGAAATTCACCGTTTCTTCTCACGATAAACCCGCGTTTTATACGTCTAGAGCAACACCTGTAGCCCACCATGGTGGCTCAGTCAGCTCAGGCGCTGCGCTGCTGAGAACGAGATCGCGGGATCGAATCACGGCCGCGGCGGCCGCATGTCGATGGAGGTTGAAATTCAAAAACGCCCGTGTGCTTGCGTTGTAGTGCACGTTAAAGAACCCCAGGTGGTCAAAATTAATCCGGAGCCTTCCACTACGGCGTGCCTCATAATCAGAACTGGTTTTGGCACGTAAAACCCCAGAAAGAGGAAGAAGACCTGTAGCGAAGCCAGATATCGGTTTCTCCGAGCTTATAAGAAAAGGGCGTTGCCCAATACAACCATGTGCGTGGCAGCTGTGCCTGATAATACAGGGTGTTCAAAACTAAGCTTTATGCTTTTCTTAAAATTAGGCACTGGGAGGCACGCGAAGACCACCTGTGCAGATAAGTTATGTAGCCAGGGGGGGCACAAAGTGAGATGATAATAGGCGCTGTGAACAGTCCAATTAACTAAAATTGAACAATTATTTTTTGTCGACTGCAGTAAGTGGGTATGTTTGTATTGAAAACTTAGAGGCAGTCGTGTTTCTTACTGCAGTCAATAAAAAGTTAATTATTCAATTTTAGTCAATTCGGCTGCTGACAGCGATAATTATCACCTCACTTTGTGTCCCCCTGGCCACATAACTTATTTGTGCAGGTGCTCTTCACGTGCCTCCCAGTGCCTAACTTTAAGAAAACCATAATGCTTAATTTTGAACACCTGGTATATCTAGCCTGTATTGTTTCTTAAAATAAAATTTGGGATGATCTGTTGCAGGTTCGTTATAAATGCGTAAGCACGGGCCCGTCTTTGGAGTTCTGTTGGGACACATTGATTTCCTTAAGGAGATTCTTTGTGTTCGGCTGAGACACCTTCGTTTGCTTTGGAGCTCCAACGCGGCAACTACTACGCTTGTTGTTTACGATATGCGAATCACCGCGTATGAAGACTCACGACGCCACCTACAAGAAGAACGATGTGTTCTAGTAGCCGAGAGCGCGAGCCAGCATCTTCATGTTTTGTTTCTCGCGCGACGCCATCCTTTTACACAAGGCGCGCACCTGCTCCCGCTTCTCTAACCACGCGACGCCATCCTTGGCCCGCGCTCTGGCGTTGACCGCTGACGTCACGCTCCCCCACTTCGCAGCCGCTGCTCGAGACTTCGCCCCGCTCCGCGAGAACGCCCACTCAGATAAACGGATCCAGCAGCTTTGACCCTACTATGCCTGATGTACGGCAATAAAACTGCGAAGTTACAATTAAAAACTTCTAGCGTAAGAACGGTACTGTACTCGTACTGGATATTGTCAATGTGTAACTGTGATCACAATGAATGCTACAGTTAAAAAAGTTGCCCATGCGTAGTTCTTAGTTTAGCTGTTAGCTGTTATATATACAGGGTTTGTCCGAAAAGTAATGTCAGTGAGTCGATTAAAAAGAAATTATTGATCAGATCGGTACAACACAATAAAATGTTTCAAAATAGGCTCCTCCTGCGTCGTCACATTGCTTCTAGCGAGATTTCCAACCATCGAAGGCGTCACGGTAGGCCTCCTTAGGAATGTCCTTTAGAGCCTTGGTGCAAGCCTCTTCGACTTTGCCAACTGTCGCGAAATGATGTCCTTTCATGGGAATTTTCAAGTGCTGAAATAAGAAGAAGCCTGGGAGAGCCACGTCAGGACTGTAGGGCGGCTGGGGAACTGTTGACGTCTTTCAATCGGCCAGGAAGCGGGTCACGAGGAAGGCGGGCAGGCTGCATGGTGCGTTGTCATGGTGAAGATTCCAATCGCCCCCGATATCAGGCCGGGTGCGATGAATCCTTCATTTGAGTCGGTTGAGCACTTTCACGTAGAATTCGGCGTTCACGGTTGTGCCATGGGGTACAAACTCATGGTGGACAAGGCCACTGATGTCAAAGAACACAATCAGCATGGCCTTGAACTTTGACTTGCTAATTCTGGCCTTCTTGGGGCGAGGGGACGCCAAGCTGTGCCACTTGGCACTTTGCCTTTTTGTTTCGGGGTCGTATTCAAACACCCAAGTCTTGTCACCTGTGATGACATTGTCCAAAACGTGGGGGTCACTTTCGCACAAGTCCCAAACCTCCTGTCATGTTTCAACTCGGCTTGATTGTTGGTCGTCCATTAATATATTGCGCAAGATCTTCGCGCACGCTTTTCGCATTTGAAAATTATTCGTCAAAATCTCGTGAACGGTACTTTTTGGAATGTTTACTGTATGTGCCACTAAACGGACACTCAAACGAGGGTCTGAGTACAAAAGATCTCTTGCGCGCGTCACATTTTTGTCGCTGATGGTCGTTGATGGCGGTACAGCGTGGGCTTCATCGCTGACCTCTTCACAACCTTCTAAAAAGACGTTGTGCCCCCGGTAAACTTGACGTTCTGACAAACAATTATCACCAAAAGCTGTCTTTATCATTGGAAAAGTTTCCACTGCAGACTTGCCGAGTTTCACACACAACTCGATGGCAATCCTTTGTCCCAACGAGCGCTGCATTACGGCTTGCACGGTAAATAAAAATGAGTTGACGAAAAACCTTGTCCTTACTCTCCAGATTGTCGCAGACGACTGAGCGACCACGCGTGCGTATGCTATCTTCCCCTTCCACCAATCCCAACTGGTCTTAGCGCGCTGCGACGCTTAGTCGCTTCACAATATAATCACTGACATTTCGGACAAACACTGTATATGAACACTTCAGCAAGTGATCTCTTTCATTAAGCAGGTTGGTCGCGGAACCAATGACAGCCAATGAGGCAACACGGATGACACCCCAAGGGGCAACTAAGTTGATCAGGCGCGAAGGCGCTCGCGCGGACATCGGCGTGCTTGGCAAAAGGGA
>NC_051164.1:69944281-69983517 GCF_013339745.2 Dermacentor silvarum | reverse complement strand
ACCATACTAATACGTCATAGGTTTTGTGCATCTCTGTGTTGAATAAATCAAACTGACAATAATTTTCTTTAGAGGATGTGTTTGAGTGCTACAATAAAACATTTTATAAGTCATTTTGGGCGAATGATTAGGTTCTACTTGTGCACATCCGTTAAGGCACGGCTACAGTAACGGAGAAACGCGCGCTGAAATATCGAATGTGAAAGACCACGTACACCCAGCGAGAACAGGTGAGTGGCAACATTTTCCTGCTGCATAGCGAATATATATGGGAAATACTTATATACCAGTAGGCTCCACTTAGACCACGGCCAGCAATGAGAAGTGGCCGATTCATTCATGTGGGCAAACGCTGTAATTATTCCCCTCTCTCTCTATTGTTGATCGCAGCTACAGTTATTGCAGCTGACACCGAGTCTATGACGTGTTTGCGGCAAAGAAAACAACACCCGCATGTGTGGCCTTGCCAGTGGTGGCGCGCTTTACCGCTAGCACTTTACCGCTCACAGTTTCTGCTAGTGTGGCCGTACCTTTAGTCGATTTTATAGAACTCGCCACACCATGCAATATCTGAAAATACCTAGCTTATTATTTGATGTCACCAATTACCTGATTCTGCTCTCCTTTTATTTCTTCTGCATTGAATAGTTAACTCAGCGACATTGTGTCTTATAATGCCTACAAACTAAACCAACATTTATTGCTTCGATAACAAAGCTGGCGGGTTCGAGACAAACTGATACAGAGATAAATCAGTGAAGCAATAAATATGTGTAATCTGTAGAAGTGCTTTCAAGGGGAACTCTTCTGTAGAGATGAATTATTGTTTATTACTTCTGCAGACATAAAGTACACACTCAGAAAAAGAATACACAAGGCTGGCAGCTGCTGCAACTTAGGCTCATTTAAAAATCCTCAAGACAGGAGTTCACAGATTTACGCAGATCGGAGATATTCTGTTTTATTTTGTTCTGCCAAGTGAAAATCTAAAACATGCCCACGTGAACGTTGATCGTCGTAATGTTCGCCGAGAAAACCCCTACAAGATTAATAGGCAGCCTCGGCCAGATTGACAGTAAAACCAGAGAGAAAGAAGGGTTGTAACTGCACGCCCGAGTTAGATGAATGCGCGATACTGTACAGACATAGGAATGAAGATACGCGTATCATGGTCGAGGCTTGTCATATCAATTATGGTCGGAGTGCGTGCGTGAGTCTGCCTTCGATTACCTTACATAAGGAAGAGATGAAATGTCTCAACAGTTATCTCACGTAGATGGGCACGTGTGCCCGATTGACACGTGGTGCCACCATTCCAGAGCATGCGCAGATGAGTTTTGTGTCTTTTTTGTGCCTTGGTGCTTCTTTCAGTTGATAATCGGCATTTGTGTTGTCCACTTCGCTTCTCTTGTGTCCGTGTCTGCACGCCTTACCTTTTTTGCATTATGTCCCAAATAGTTGTGACTAAACCGATTTATTCGTGCAGGATTACCTCGGTTCAACTCGGCGTCAACTGACTATCACGTAATTACCAGAGAGCTTTGTGCGTTCATGCGGCCGCGTAACACATTTTATTATTCATGTATTCATAAACGCTGGCTAAACAACAAAGAAATTATCAGACGAGCTTAAATACAAAGAAGCGCAGGTGAAATGCTATTATAATGGCAGCCAAGAAGCATGCTGTTGTGAACGATCAGCGGAATTCTGAAAGTACCACGCCGTACCAAATATAGCCACTTGTTTTTACATTCCTCACAGATAGAGTAGCGAATAATGGCTTGGCAGAATATAGGTTAAGCAACCGTAAGCGTTTACGCTTAGAAAGCTTCCAGAGTAGAGACCGCCTCCGATTTTCATGCTGTGATCTTTGCCAACCTCTCTTGAAGGTGCAGTTTCAAAAAGTATCAAAAAGTACGACGCCGCCTGGAGGACCACTGCCCGGACCATGTTGCAAGCATCCAGTTACGCGCCAATTTTCAAGCCAATGTACACACCCGTCAGTTAGAGTTGGTGCATAGTGTCAAGCTTGACAGACTTTCGGATATTGCCAGGCCATACCGGCCGCACAGCCGAAGAACTACGATGTACCACCTTTCCTCGCAGAGAGTCGACCCTGCCGAGGCCTCCGTCCTGGAGCTAGGTCTGAATTTCAATGTTGCACTTGCCCCGGACGTTAGAAAGGTTGTATGTGCGGTGGAGTGCGCGGTTAACCAAGTTGACCCACCCCGCCGTGACGAGGCTCGCACCCGCGCTATTGGTGTCCTTTCTGGGCTGCACCGGCGAAAGTTCGTTTCCCCTCTTTCTGCTGAGGAACGGAAGGCTGTCTAGCGACTTCAGAAGAACACTGGAATCGTGATTCTTCCCGCTGATAAGGGCAATGCGACGGTACTAATTGACATGGCTGTCTACAAAAGCAAGATATTGGCTCTGCTTGACGACCAGGACACTTACGTCCGGCTCACTCGGGACCCGACCTTGAAGCTACAGAGGGGCTTTCAGGCTCTCCTGGCGGACGTGTCTCGCTTCGTAGCTCCCGAGCACAAGTCTCTGTATTATAAGCTTCTCTGGCATAACGGTGGTGCACCTGCACTTTATGGCTTGCGGAAAGTTCACAAACCTAATGTCCCCCTGCGTCCAATCGTTGACTACACCCGCTCCCCTCTCTACAAATTATCCGGATACCTGCACCAGAACCTGTCTCCACTCGTCGGAAATGGCTCCACGCATGTGAGCAACTCCTGCGACTTTACTAAAAGGTTCGTGACGTGACACTAGACGACGACGAGGTGATGGTTACTTTCGACGTGGTGTCGCTGTTTACCTCAATTCCGACTGACATGACTGTGGAAGCATGCACTTCTGCTCTAGAATCTGCCAGGACTTTGCCAGAAAGTCGCCAGTTGAAGTTCCGACCTCAAGAGGCTCCTCTGCTTTTGCCTTGGAAACACGTACTTCTGCTTCGACAAGGTCTTCTACAGACAAGTCCACGGTACGGCAATGGGTGCCTCCGTCTCAGTGACTGCGGCCAGTCTGACGATGGAATGGCTGGAAAATCGTGCACTCGCTTCCTTCAGTCCTAGGCCAAGAGTTTTTCTGCGCTATGTGGCCGACTGTTTCTGCGTGATTCGATGCAGCGCTTTGACTTTGTTCACTGCGCACCTAAACAGTCAGGAAAAGGCCATCCAATTCACAGTAGAAACGGAGGTCGACAATAGACCCATTTTTGGACGTGCTTGTCAGCAGATGCAATGGAGCGCTTTCGTTTAGCCTATACCGAAACGAAACTCACACTGGCCGCTACCTAATCTTTCATTCCGTTCATCCGGACGCTCACAAAAGGTCAGTTGTTGCCTCTCTGTTCAACCGTGCGAACAGCATTTGCACCTAAGCAGAAGGTCGTTTCACACACTTGGACCACGTGCGTGGCGATCTCTCGGCAAGCGGCTATCCCACGTCGTTTTTGAATGCTGTGGAACGCCACCTATCCAATTCCGTCGGACCGGATAATCCCCGACCAAGAAAACGTGCTGCCATACCGTACGTTCCTGGGATAAGCGAAACCCTGTCTCATGTGCTGCGCACTTATGACGTTGAGGTTGCACACGTGCCTGTGTGTAAGCTGAGGCACGCACTCATGGGCGGTAAGGACAAGCTTCCGAGAGAATTGTTTCCTGGCGTGGTCTACAAGATACCCTGCGCAGATTGCGACTACGCATACATCGGTGAGTCGGGCAACTTTAGACAGAGACTGCGGCGCCATCATAACGATGTCGAAAAGAAACGAACAGTTTCGAATGCCCTTGCCGAACATATGAATGCAACAGGCCACAGATTGACTGGGAAAAGTCAAGAATTATCGGCCAAGAAAGAAACTTGAAATCACGTCTCTATCTGGAGTCGTAGGAAATACACAAAACATGTCACACGCTCAATCGAAGTGAGGAAACCCTCCCCCCGTCGTACACACGCTGTTTGCGTCACGTGCTGAAGAATACTTAAGATTTCATGAATTTTCCTTCACCCCATTGTGAACAAGGCTTCCGTAGCGAAGCAGAAACGTCTTTTATTCAGTTTTTATTTTTTCAGCTTTTCTTTTGGTCGGTGTCTGTCGTTTTGTTGCTTCACGACTATGGAGATGGAGTGAGCGGCATCATCTTGCACGTCGGTGTCGTAGCTTGCGTGGTTCGAACACTACCGGTTGGGAGGCACTGTACTCCTCCGACAAAACTCCTCAGCTCAAGGACCATAGAGCATGATCGAAACCATTTTTCTATGTAGACCAGCCTCCTCAGGCCGTCTGGTGGTGTTGAGTGGCAGCTGTTATCGCGAGCAGAAGTGTACATGTTACACCAGTATTAGTTTTATTGCGATAGCAATTATATGGACACTCAAAAGCAGATTTCTGCCGTCGGCGTCGCCGTCGCCGTCGCCGTCGCTGTCGCCGTCGCCGTCGCCGTCGCCGTCGCCGTGAGGTTCCGTATGACGTCATTTGGAGATGAAATCGTCGCCGCGCGCCGAACGCTGTATGTGCGAGTGAAAGGGCGCGAGGGGCGCGTCTTTCACGGGGAGTGAACGCGCGGCGGAGAACAAACGCGCGTTCTGCGCCGTGCTCGCTTAAGGGCTGCAGAAGTAGGCGTCTCTTTTCTCCTTTACAATCACCATATATGTAGAGCAAACGCGCCTTCTTCAGACGCGCGAGAGGCCGTGGGGGAGGGGGAGGGAAGGGAGGCGACGTTTAGCTGCGGCACCAAGTGCCTATTTATATCAGAGGCTCCAGCAACAGTCACCAACGCCGCACGCATTTTGAGCTAACGCGGGCAAAACGCCGATGGCGTCGACAACAGTTCTGCGTGTTGTTGCTACCAAAGCCGCTCACCTTACTTCGTATGACATTGCTGTGTTGCTATCGCATTCATTGCTTCGCCCTTAGGGCGAAACTGTGACATTTTTTTAGTTTCTATAGGTGGTTTTGTAAGGGGCCGACGCAGACAGCTGACTGATCATAGTCATCTGTTTGTCCTTCCCTTTTCATGATTCTCATCTTAATTCCTTTAGCACCCTAACATAAGCCAAAGCGCCAGCCTTTTCAATAATGACATCATTAATTTATAGTTTGCTTTTTAACAATTTACTTTTTTATTTTTTACCCTAAACATTTCCAGTTTCTTAACCATTAATCTTACTATTTCTACATGTTTATGCTCTTCTCCTTTGGGTGCGAGTGAGCTATATAAATCTTGCCAATGAAACAAATTGTTTCTCTGACTAAAACGAGATGCTTGGATAAAACCTTGTGTCCATACTGACACTTCAACATTGATTTTTCATCAAATAGGGGGGTGAAGACGTGAATACTGTGTCGTTGAATTTCCCTTGAGGACGCGAATCTTCTATTTTAGTGGCCACTGAAATCAGTCAAACGTGCCTAAACATGCTGAAAATGCCTGGCGGGCCCGGAGACAACCTGATGTGGACCATGCTACGAATAATTAGCATCTTAGAATAATTGGTCACTATAAAGACGAGGAACTACGTGTTATATAAGGAGTCGCTGCCGACTGCAGCGCCATTAGAAAGCGCGTGCTGGGAGCCACCTGAGAAACGAAGATGAACATGGAATAAAAGGTCAGGGGAGTGAGAGATCTCCATTGATATCGGACTGAGTATCATGCGCGATAAAACATATTTGGCTACGAGGATTTAACAGCCCATGTGCTACCGGCTTGCCCTTCATCTGTGCCTTCAAGTGCTGCGCATCATCCTATACGATCAGCATTTCGGGGCTACAACCGCCTCCCCCTTTCCAGTCCTCACCTGGACACCCGGTCATCCCATGTGAACAATGGATTCAAGCGTACAAGAACTACATGGTGGCGTCGCGCCCCTCCGACTACCTGCCATACGTCGAAAGGTGATTCTGCTCAACTGCTTGGGGCTTGGAAGGACAAATTATCTTCCAGACTCTGACGTCGAAGGACTTCCCGCGCATTTTGGCTTTGAGCGCCGTTGGAGGGAAATTGACGTCTCCTGGCCCATATGACTTCGATCGTGCCATTGTGAGGCTTGAGAGCCACTGCAAGAGCTCTGTCAACGTCACTACAGCGTGTCACCGTTTCCGTCGACGTGCAGAAGCCGCAGATGAGACTGCGGTCGATTACGTCACCGTGCTACGAGGTCTCGTTGGAGTATGCAATTTAGGTGACTTGGCGGACGATATGATACGCAACGAGGTCACAGAAAAAAACTACTAGCAAATATTTGCGCGAAAGTCTTGAACTGGAAGAGTCTCTTACGCTTTCTCGGGCCCTTACCATTTCGAGACAGCATGATCAAGCGACAAGACAAGCGAGAGAACTTGCAAGACACGCAGCACAAGTGCATCACGTTAATGACACAAACACTTCAAAGAGGAGAGAAAAGCACTGTGGCACGTACACATACTATAAGACGCAAACTGAAAGCCGTCGAGTTTTGCAAGAGCAAGAATGCTATCGTTGTGGTTCTTTGGACCATCTTGCGAATAGCCCTCTCTGCAAAGCTAGGACACATAAGTGTCGTAAATGTAAAAAAAGATTCTCCATTTGGAAAAGGTCTGCAAGTCCCTCCGAAAGCCTGAGAAAAAAGTTCAGCATGTCGCCGAAGACGACAAAGATACAGCTGACCCAGACGATCACATAAGTGTTTGTCACATCTGGAGCCGTAAGAAGGGAATTTACGCAGTGTTGCAAATTTAAAGAATTTCTGTGTCGTTCCTGACTGACACTGGATCATCGATTTCAATCCTAGCCGAAGAACTTTACCGACGTCATTTTGCTACTGCATTTCCTCCGATATCAACATCCGTCCAGCTCCTCGATTATACAATGTCAGCAATTCCTATAAAAGGATGTTTCATTGCTCGAGCTACATTTCATGGCCGATTCTGTACGTTGGCCTGAAGAAACAACCATTCTTGATTTAGATGGTATCGCGGCTCTGGATATGAAGATTCAAGGGTCCCCGTTCAGGTGTCTGCTAATGACACAAGAAACGCCTGTGATACCTCCTGAATTACGTTCCGAGTAGAAGCACTTGTTTGAAAAACAGCTAGGAACTGTCAAGAGTTTCACTCCTAAGGTCAGAGTTCGCGCGTTTGTTCAACCAGTGGCCAGCAAGCTGAGAAGACTACCACTCGTCATTCGTGAGCAAGTCTCGTCAGTAGTACATAAATTAGAAGCGCGGGACATCATTGAGCGCGTCGACTCTTCAGAGTGGGTCTCACCAATTATCGTAGCCAGAAAAAAAGAATAGCTCAATTCGCATGTGCGTAGATCTACGAGAGCCAAACAAAGCTACAGTGGTTGACAGTCTTTCCCTGCCACAAACTGAGAAACTTTTGAACAGCTTGGCTGGTGCACAGCGATTCCCTAAGCTAGATTTAGCTTCGGCATATCATCAGTTACCGCTAAGTCCAGAAAGTCGTGAATTTACGACATTTATAACGCCCGACGGACTATTCCGCTTCAAGAATGTTTGCGTCGAACTGGCATCGGCACCGCCAGCGTTTCAGAAGACGATGCATATGATCCTCAAAGGATGAAAATGCGCCTTATTTTACATTGACGACATAATCGCGTATGGACGCTTTAACGTGCACCTAAATCTAAGTACACGGGTGTTTTCGCATTTCGCCCTCATCGTAATTCAGCCCCATTTTCCGGAATCCCCCACTACGGCCTGCCTTATAATGAAATCGTGGTTTTGGCACGTCAAACCCCATATTTTTTGTGTGTATGGACGCTCCCGAGCGGATCACTTGGTAAATTTGCGCACTGTTTTGAAACGGCTCTCTGAGGCTGGCCTCAGTCTCAACCATAAATGTGGTTTTGACGTCGCAGATTTGACTTTCCTAAGCCATGTTGTAAGCGCCTAAGGGTTATTTCCACTGATGTCATCTCTCGATGCGATAAACAAGGCACCATCACCTGCAAATATAAATGAAGTTCGCTCGTTGCTGGGACTTGCAGGCTTCTAGCCCAAGTTCATCCCGCATTTTTCTGATGCTGTGGAGCCAATGTACACTTTGCTTCAAGGAAATGCGCCTTTCACTTGGATTGCTGCAGGACAAAGCGGCTTGGAGCAGCTGAAAACTCTGATAACATCTTGCGAAGTTGACCTTTTTGATCCTGAGTTACCTGTGTGCGTTACAACTGATGCCTCAGGATATGGATTAGGTGGTGTACTTCAGCAGGATAACGGAACATTACTGCAAACTGTCGCGTTCGCCTCACGTACTCTGCAACCGCATGAACGGAAGTACTCACTCGGTGAACGTGAGGCCCTTACATGCGTCTGGGCCTGCGAGCACTGTCACGTTTACCTGTGGGGCCTGTCTTTCATTTTGTGGACAGACCATGCTGCTTTGGTTACGCTCCTTTCAACGAAAGGCACAGGTCATCGTCCGTTACGGATTGCCCGCTGGTCACCACGGTTGAAGTGCTACAACTACACCATGGAGAGCAGGAAGGGTAGCGAAAACGTCGTGGCTGACGCACACTCCCTGCTGCCCCTAGAGAGTTTTATCCGCGATGCACTCGAAGAATTTATATGTCTTTTGTCCCCAGTATTTACCATGCAAGAGCTTCAAGGAGCATGTGCCGCCGATCAGGCTATCTCTCAAGCTAAGCAGTTCACCACTACTTCTTGGCCTGACAAGAAGTACTTGTCGAAAGAGCTGCTACCTTACTTTCACGTGTGATCTGAACTCTCCGTTGTGAGCGACATTCTGTGCCGGGGTGACAGGATTGTCGTGCCCACAACTTTTACACGCCGTCTTATGGATCTGGCTCATGAGTCACACCCAGGAATTAGTCGCACCAAAGCTCGTCTTAGAGAGTCGTATTGGTGGCCATGCATGGATAGTCACATTGAAGAACTTGTGCGCACGTATGTAACTTGCCAGTCATGCGACAAATCCGCGCGCATATCTGCAGCTCCAATGCAGCCCGTCACTCTTGCCGAGAAAGCCTGGGAAAAAGTCGCTATCGACATTGTGGGACCTTTCAAGCAAGCTTCAGCCAACTGCCCGTTTTGCCATTCAGTTATTGACTATTACAGCTAGTGGCCAGAGGTGGCGTTCGTACGAGCTGCGACAACGTCTATAGTGAGAAAATTTCTACTTCAACTTTTTGGAAAAGGAAGATAACCACGTGGTATCGTATCCGATCATGGACCATAATTTCCTTCAGCGACTTTTGAAGAATTTCTCACAGAGCGCGGAATCACGCATTACAACTCTTCTGTGTATTACCCACAAGCTAATGGCCTGGTTGAAATATTTAACAGGGTAATAAAGTCATATTCAAATGGCCCTGTTAGAACGCCGTGATATGAGAACGGCGATGCTTGATTACTTGAAAACATATCGCTGTACAAATCATGCGACTACTGGTGTTGCACCCGCTGTTCTTCATGAACGCCAACCTCGAACCAGACTCGACATTGTGGGATTGATGTTTCAGCACGTACCATTCAAAGGTGCTTTATCAGTTGAGAGAGGGAATCAAGAACACACAAATGAAGTCGAAGAGTTACACAGACGACAAGCGCGGTGCCAAGGAACCCAACTTCGTCGTTGGTGATTACGTACGGGTTAAATTACCTGCAGTTCATGGGAAGCTATCTCCACAGTTTTCCGCGCCGGTTTTCCACAATTTTCCGCACCTCTTGGAAGATGGGCGTGTGTGGAATGCTTCCAAATTAACGGCCGTTTACCGTGAAGCTATCAGCTAAATGAAGTTCGGTACCTCTGGTGTCATGAACTGGCCATCGGCATCCGATTATTCCGCTATTGCAGCTGTAAATCCTCGTTCACAACCTGGCCCGTCAAGCGCATATAACAATGAGAATGCACCCTTGAACCCTGAACCACCTGCTACAGAGCGTACGCCACAAGCTTCATTCAATCTGCCGGGAAGCGAAGTGCATGTGAGAAGAAGCACTCGTAACAAGAAACTGCAGGAGTATACGTTAGGCAGCAATGAACAAACACCCGTTTTTATTCCTATAGCAACTATGTGGCAATTCAAGCGGATTTTTGCCGTCGCCGTCGTCGTCGCCGTGAGGTTCCGTATAAAGTCCAAGGGCGATAAATATGTCGCTGCACGCCGTATGTGCGAGTGAAAGCGCGCGGGGAACGCGCGCTATCACGGAGAGCGAACGCACGGCGCAGAGCAAACGAAAGGCCGTGAAGTATGGGAGGGAGGGAGGGGAAGGGCGATGCTTTGCTGCGGCACCAAATGCGTATCTTGCAACCGGGCGCAAGGGGAACTATTGACGCAATCTCCCTCGCGAAATGAGCAAAGCGGGAAGGCAGCTTGGGAGGAGGGGGGGCTTCCACTCTGTCAACAAATGCGTTCTTGTACTCTGCGCCGGTGCGGGCTGTCGGCGTTGTCGCGCGCACCGTATCTTTAAAGCGACCTCCACACGGCTCGAACCTTTGTATGCGCTGTGCTTTCGCCGGTTAATTTCCGTTGAAGCGAGAGACCGCACGAACCTTCGCTCGCTGCGGCGGCCGCGCTTCCGCACGCCAGCAGGTTGACAGCGGTTGTCTGCGGTCATCTACTGCAATCTATTCATGTTTTCTTCAGCGAGCTGACGCCACGCTTGTTAATTCAGTTAGTTAGCGAATGTGTCAAGTTTATGCAGCCGATAAAGCTAGTATCCCTACTCCTTATAGCTCTCTACTAATTTGCTATCGCAATTGATGCTTCGCCTTTCGGGCGAAGCTTCGACATTTTTTCTTGTTTTGTATTTTATCTATTTATTTATTTATTTATTTATTTATATAAGGCGTCGCTGCTGACGGCAGCGCCATTAGAAGGCGCGTGCTGGGCGCCGCCTGAGAAAGGACAATGAAGATGGAATAAACGGTCAGGGGACTGTGTAATCTCTCCATTGATATCGGACTTAGTATCATCCATAACAATACGGTCACTTCATAACGAAGGTGCAAAGACTGCAATTCTTATCCTGGAGAGCAAAAACAACAGAATAAGGTAATAATAATGGCCGGCAAAGAAGTTTTTCACAAGCAGCTATTTGTTGGTTTCGTTTGTCGAAACACTTTCTTACAAAACTGATTACGTCAGCACCATAAATAAAATTATCTTACGTTGCAATCGATCTCTATAAGTTTAAACAGGAAATCCTTTTGGCCATGACTAAAATACTGTGTCGCGAAAAGTAAATCGTCCTGCTAGGCGTAGCCCGTGCCTAGGACGCACAAAATGATCTCTGCAGTGGCAGTTTTGTGGCAGTATTAGGTGCATATATGCAATCATGATGATAGAGTGCTATGATCAGCAGTTTCGAATTTATCTAAGCATAAAAAATTTGCTGCATCGTTAAATACAAGGTTTGTTTCAAGGCTGCAGAGCCAGCTGTGCTTCCGTCCTCTATTTCTGAGCTAATGCTGTGTTTGGGTAGTGCTATAAATGATAATTTATGTGGGGGGCTGTGGCAAACGTGAGCCTTCTATTATGTATATGAAGCTCGGGCTGTGAATTTGATGGACAGTGCCCCTCGCACTGTTAAAGATCACATACGGCTCAGAGCAGTTCTCACTGCAAAAACAGTAAACTAAAGTAGAATACGTTTATCACTGCTGGTAGTTCAGTATAATCGATAGGACTCCAGTGTTCATAGTGTTTGAGGTCCAAGTTTACTTCTGAGGATACTACTTTAAAAAAGGGGCAACCTTTAAAAAGGGGATTTTACATTCAGCAATCCTACTGACGTAGGATTGCTGAATTGGTATCAGACATGACCCATGGTGCTTAATGTTAAGAAAGCTTCCGTAATCTCTTTTCATGGACGACAGGAATATCAAACTTATACGTACATGCTTAATGGCGAGGCCATTTCTTCAGTAGATTCCTTCAAATATTTAGGACTTCACATCACCCATAATCTCGCGTGGTCATCACACGTCATGCGCATCACAAACAAAGCCAACCGTACTCTTGCCTATCTACGACGCAATATCGCACTTTGCCCACCCTCCGTTGAGTTATTAGCCTATCAAACTCTTGTAAGCCCTAAGTTAGAACATGTATGCACAATCTGGGACCCCCATAAACAATACCTTAGCAAGACCCTCGAGTCGGTTCAAAATCGTGGAGCCAGATCCATCTTTTCGGACTACTCATACCATACAAGTGTCACTCAGCTAAAAGCAAAAGCTAATCTTCTCAAACTAGATAGGCGTCGCCAAACATCCAGACTTTGCCTTTATCATAAACTCTATACCATACCCTCCCTCCCGACAGCAGCCTTATCAAACCAGCACACCGTCTTTCAAGCCGTATCAGACACCATAAAGCAGTTTATCCACCACATGCTCGGACAATTTCTCATCTTCATTCCTTCTTTTCTGAAACAGCCATCGACTGGAACAACCTTCCAGTCAGCGCCATTGTTCATGCTGATCCTGCGCGTTTTAGGTCTGCCATTGAATAACTTGCTTGATTGTGTCAACTGCTTGTATTACCTGTAGCATTATCTTTACCATGTTTATGTCGATGTCTTATTGTATTTATCGATATGCCTGGCCTGTTCTTGCTTGCCGTGTTTAATGCCTTGAAATATGTTACTGACATTTTTGTGCACATTTAGTTCAATATTTGTCATCTGTTATGGTTGATAAGTTCTCGCGGTTCTTTTGCGTTTTTCTATCTCGTATTCTCTGTATGTGCCCATTTCATCGGTTTTTTTCATTTCCCTTACTGGAACCTCATTTCAATGCTTACTGCTGTAGTATGGTGTTCCTGCTAATTTGTATGTTCGCCCACCCCTCATGTATGGCTCCCTCAACAGGCGTTTTTAAGGTACTGTAAATAAATAAATAAATAAATAAATAAATAAATAAATAAATAAATAAATAAATGGGAACAAGGGGAGATGAATTTTTTCATGTTTTCTGATGGAAAACATTACAGACTTCACAACCCCTTCTCGCAGGGCATGTTTTTGCCTACGCCTGATTCGCTTTCTTCTTATGGCATTCATATGTTAACAACGACGCTTTTTAAGCCGGCGCTTAGTCTGTGGGTCGGGTACAGAAAATGTGGGTCGATCCTGGCGTTAGTGCAGAAAGGGTACGTCCAAGCGCAGCGGCACATGCCCCTGTGAACTTGCCTGGCTAAGTCTAGCTAAGCATGGTTGGGGCTACATAAGCTTCGTCAGTCATCGATAGCCAATGAATAGCTAATCGATAATCGACGAATAATTAATAAATTCCGCGAAATGCTGGGGATCACTTGGTAACGCTTAGCCTAGCCCAAGTACATGGCCAACACCTTGCGATAGCCAATCAGTAGCTCATCTATAATTGATCAATAATAAATAAATTCCGGAAAATGCTGGGGATTACTTGGTAGTGCTTAGCCTAGCCCGAATACGTGGCCAATACCTTGCGATAGCCGATCGATAACCAATAAATAGCTAATCGATAATCGATCAAAAATTAATAAATTCCGGAAAATGCTGGGGATGACTTGGTAATGCTTAGCCTAGCCCAAAAGCCAGGACTGGCTGGTTCCCATCAGCTCCGCTGTCTCTTTAGCATTGTGCCTCCAGTGCGGGATAAGCAATTTTTTTACCTGACTTATTTTAGAGCTACAGCGGAAATACAAGCGGCATCAGACGTTGGGTTTAAGCACAAGCCTAAGCAATATTTTTTATTTATGATTCATGTTGCTTGATGGCTTGAACGCAGGAAAATTAAATTCTTTCTAGCCAATAAGATATCGCAATATTAAACGCACCTCGTCATGCTACTATATTACTAGAAATAAAAAAAAACATTTGTTGTTGCCGCTCTTGTTGAAAATTTACTTCATTGCATTTTTAATTTTTTTCAGGAAGTCTTTACGGCTCGGATGGCCGGCAAAGTACATGGTGGATAGCTGAGGACTTCAGTGCTTACCAAACTAAAGCCGATTGTTTTAAAGAGCAGTATGGAAGCATCTTTGACGAAAAGGCAAACATGTCTGTGAGTGGTATATTGCTGTATTAAAATCAACAAGATTCCACAAACAGTCGTGAACGTGAGATATCAAGAATTATCCTGCCCTTATGCATATCAGCATTGTTACTAAATTGCTTAACAACAGCTATAGCAACGGCAGCGGATGTGTCATAGCCATTAGCGTTGCTGGCTAACACTCCTTGAGTTAAGTCCTCTACAAATGCATAAATACCCATGAATGGGGATTTGGGGATAGCTGCCGCTGTTTCTCAATTGGTTTAGCTAATAGTGCGTAATGCGGTGGATAGGGATTTACCTCTCACCGGCGGCAAGGAGTTTTTTTGTCCACTTTCAGTTCGCTTTAGCCTATTTTAGTAATTAAGTAATTAACCTAAACAAGTAATTAGGCCTATACTTTCCCTGGCTTCATTATCTGTCGGCTTGGCAATTGTGACCATCAAAATTCGGGCCCCTCGGTTCCCTATCCTTTTGATCATATAGAAAAGGAGCGCTTCAATTATTAGGGTTAAAATAGAACAGGTAAAATTGTGCTCTTGCACTGCTGACGTAATATTATCATGGCGTAGTACCAGCCTAAATGTTACATGTATTTCAAAGCAATGTCAAAATTGTAATTCATACGACTTTCATTCAACATCAATCATTCAACATTTCATTCAACAATCATTCAACATTTCTGAGGAGTTCCCCGCATATTGTATAGGGTCACACATCTGACTGAATTCATTCAATTTCGCCTTTTCAGTCACCCATATTTTGCTCAGCTTTTTAGTATTTAATCTTGCCCTCATAGAACTTTCTAGACTTTCGCAAGTAACTATCGCTGTTTTTGTTTTTTGACGCGGTAGTCAACTCTTATTCTGTATTCTCCAAGGAAATATTTCGACTCCTTTTCATTACAAGGCCATAGCATCTGCCTTCAATTGAACTTTTGCACAAATATTCATGACTTGGACCATGCTTCTGGCATAGTCAGTCCGAACTACGTCTCCCTTTAACACTTAGTGCATCTGTTTTACGCCGTGATGCCGGCGGCTTCTCTCTTTTGAATGCTCGATTTCTACGTTGTAATTGTGGATGTTACATATCAATTTGCGGTCGCACACTGTCTCGTCAGCTTGTTCAACTAGACTTCTGGTATCTTTTTTTCACACTGACTTCTTCAAGCAACCTCGCAATACTCTCATTATATGCTTGTCTTTTATGTTAACTCCTCTAAAAATGGTAAAGAGCAAGGTACAGTTGAACACGTTCGTAAGAAATTCAGTGGGATCCGTAAAATCCTTTCATTGTACAACTAACTTTGCTTCATAGGCCACGCAACTTAAAACGCAAGATAACGCAATGGGCGAGCGTGGTGAAATAAACGAAGGTATCAAATTTAGCTCTTAGCATGCTTGGATGTTATTTGTTAAAAAAACTGGTGAAGTTGCATCTTTCGCGCACGCACTGGTACGAAGTGTATAGTTGAGTACCACCGATATGGCATTGCCGAGCACGCCAGCCTGCCCAGTTGGAAGTGTCCTTAGTGACGCTAGAATAGAAGCGGGAAGTCGAATGCACATTTCGCATCGACGCACAGGAAACCGTGTGCACGTTGTAGACATCCTTTTCTTGGCTGTAGTATTCATGCACTAAATGTAATACTTTAATGATAATGGAAATTTACATCAATAATTCCGCATGGGCACTTTGACGTATTTTTGTTTCAAATGACCAAATTCGAGCCTATGGTGAGAAGCCCATTTCGTTAAAAGGGGCAAATTTGATATAAAATTCCTATTACGATGCTCACGATAAATGGATGAGACAGAATAGCCAGACAGGTTTTGTTGTCCCTTTCAAGGAATAGGGCATTCGTTAGTAAATACGTGTGTTGCAATCGGGCTAAAGTTCACCTGATTTGTTCTTTTACTTTGGGTGTAAGTGAATACAACACATTTGTTTGAAATATTTCTTTTGAAAGACAAGTACCCTGCTTCGTATCTCTTCGTTTGAAGTGTCGTTCCCGTCTCTATTTTCTTAGGTCTCACAATTTCGCTTAAGAGTTTGCTTTTCGACGATACGTTGGCCATTGTGTCATCTATGGGTTGACACTTGAAGTCCGTTTTTGGTTATTTCTGCTTCGGCGGATTTATCAGTGCCTGGAATTTCGTCAGGTACAGCTTAACTCATGAGCAACGAATTGCAGATTTCTGCTGATGCTGTCGATGAGAACTCTTGATTTAAATCCGGAACTGTTTTTGTAGTAGAGCTATTACCAGTTTTTACATCATAGCCACATTGCTAGGAAAAGCGCCTTCATAAGCTAGAATACTCTAGGCATATTATAGTATAACATGAGTAAACACTACATATACTGAACGTCGTTTATCTCAGCAGCCAAATATTGCAAGATTTATTTGCATCGCCTTGATGGGTGTCTTGAACCATTTCTTAATCTTTATACTGAACTATTCGCAGATCGATGGAATGAAAACATTAGATGAAAATATTGCCGACAGTGTCGGCCTTCAGATGGCTTTTAAGGTAAGTTTCAACAAAGGGTTTCGGCTGCGTGCGACCGCAAGTGTTTTCCCGTAATGCCTGAATCACTAAGCAAACAAAAAAATATTGGCCACATCTTTGAATACAAGATGCCTTGCTTGACAGAATTAACCAAACTAGGTGCCACTTATAGCGTGACCTGATCTTGCCAAATAAATTGAGATAGCTCTTTGACGCATGCAATAAATAGTTAAAAATATTCCGTAAAGCTACGAATGAACAGGAGTTAAGCGAGAAAACAAAACACGACACCAGGACGCAAACTATCAACCATTTTTTTTCCGTTAAGGCCTGTCCCTTTGTCGCTTTGCTCAACAGTTGTAATTACGTCTAAACGACAAGCTAAATAATAAGCCCACTTCCAATTTTCCTTAATTACGTGAAATCAAGTTGTCATGCAAATCAGTTATTTCTGAAACACATGAAAGTGGAAGTCGCAGCAATATCTCGATTTTACTGTGCATCTCTGAAAGATGTGAAAAGTGATGTGGGGAGCTAAGGAACTACGGAAGATCACATATTGTATGAAGGAGTACAGCTATAAGCACTGCCCAAATTGCAGGCTTTACTGAAGTGCGTGAACAATACTTTAACACTAGCGCGAGTGAGCGGAATGGTACCCCAGATTCCACGGCCATGGCCTCTCTATACTACCACTTAAGCGTCTGGTGTGCCTTGGCTCTTTCAGCATGTGGATATGAATTTTGAAGGAACCAATCGTCCGTGAGTTGCTCTTGCTGGATATTTTGCAGTGCCTAATCTGCCATTTTTCATGCATCAGAAGGTACGAGTAGCCCCCAGTTGTGGTGCAGGCCGAATATACCCGTTAAGAAAAACGCAAACTCGATATGGTACTTGCGCTGCCCCCAACAACCTGCGTCAATGCCAACATGGGAAATAGCCACTACATGGCAACTAAAACAATCTGATGTTCGTATCGTTCCTGTTCCTTGCTGTAGGAAAGCGGTGCCAGCACATGGAATGTCGTCGCTGCCTGTCGTGCTAGGGGCTCCGACATTAAACGTCCCTCACGTCTCCTGTTTTCTATAATGTTCTTCGCCTACCTTTACCGTGCACTCTTGAATTATGACCAGTGTGCAGAAAGTTAACACCGCAGCAAGAAAGACGGACACCACGCTGAAATATTAGGTTTTTCCGCGCGGCTTGGACGTGGCGGCGTACCCTGCAGGGGGCCTCTTCGCGGTAGCTGCCGTGAACGGGAGAGACAACTCCTTAACCCTCGCGGCCTCCGTCAGGGCAGAGACCCCAGCTGCGGCTGAGACCATAGCCGCTGCGCTAGTAATAAAGCAACATGACAGGGTGGGCAGGGAAGTTCATGTCGTTACCGACTCGCCACAGGCCTGCCGCAACTTCACCAACGGATTCTAGGCCCGAGGCTGCAAGAATCCCATCAAATCACGTGGACGCCGGGTCACGCGGGACTGGAGGGGAACGAAAAGGCGAACGCCTTAGCTCGAGCGCTAATTAACCGAGCGGGGCAAAACCAATCGTCTGATCAATCCCCACCCTTTACCTTTGTGCCCCTGCCATCAAATTACTGTGACCGACTCGAGATCCAGCGACTAAACCGCAGGATTTATCCTCCCCCTCACAAAAAGCTCAGCACTGAAGAGGCAATAGTCCTCAGACTTATCCAAACAAACACATTCCCAAACCTACGCAGATACAGCAAAATATACCCACAAACATATCGCGGCATCTGCCCCTGGTGCGGCGACACACGCCCTACGCTCTTTTACATCTCGTGGGGGTGCGGGGGCAAACCTGAACATTTAAAGACGCCTAACACGTCATTTGAGCGGTGGGAGGTACAGCTGACCGGCGATACCCTGGCGGGGCAAGAAGCTCTCGTCCAGCAAGTACGTCGAGCAGCCATGGCCAGTGGAGTCCTGGAATGAGGACACCACCCACTCGTCCTCAAGATCAACTCGATGGTCTAAATAAATGTTTTTCTCTCTCTCCGCGCGGCTTGCTTGAAGAATGGCATAACAATTGATCCTGCGAACCATGCTTCTCAAGTATTTTTCAATGCGTATTGCTTTCAACTTATCGCCAATGCATGTTGCTTGCTTTCAGTTATATGTGATAAGTATTCCTTGCCCAATGCGAATCATTATTCTGCACGGTAAACACACAAATAGAGATACAAGCTGAGATATAGATGCTAGAGATATTATTATGGCTGATCGCCTGACATGTTACTCCTGGTGCTGGGTGATGATTACAATATACATAGTAATAAACACATATACAACTCATATGTATGCATACGTTAGAGATATTTGCAAAGTTTTAAGTGCGAAGCACTTTAGGGCCCCGGGCTGTCGGCGTTTAATCTGATGTCATGTCGTCTTGGTGTCGCGCAAAAACAAGATCTCAAAATAGGCTGAACACAAATGCAGTAAAAACCGGTTCAAAATAAAGTAGCATGATTCAGAATAATTTAAAATACGGGAATAATCAAGCATTAAACGCATTAATTAGCCGAAACTCGTGAAAATTGCCTCCCCAATGCCAGTCTGGTACCAGCGCAGCGCAGGAGAGGGTGCCACCAACCCACAAGAGCTCGATTCCTCCTCACTTGTGCAAGAATAGCACCAGAATACCATAAACAGCGTCGGTGTTTTCGTGACAAAGAAAACACCGACGCATCACTACTTCGCACTTGACCAGATTTCACGTTAGTGGAGCTGCATTAGCGATGAATTTGAACAGTTTTTTTTATCTGTCTCTTTCCGCCAGGGGTGCCGACTAGTACGGACGTGCAAACATCGGCCCTTGATTGCGAAAATGTTTTCGGTCACACTTTTGCCTATTTGTGAGCGACTTTTGGTGCCAGTACACGCATAAAGTCACAGGGATTACGTAGCTAACAAGTTTTTCATGATGGATGGACTTTTCGACCCCTTCATCAAGGCTTTTCTGCCTAACGCGCTAAGTCTAGCCTGCCCATCCGCAGAGCGGCCGCCGGCCCTTCCCGCAAGAGTTTTCCCGCACTCTACGCGCAAGAAGTCTGTGCAAGTCTTCGTCGACGGGGACGATATCACTCCCGATGATCTCGAAGATTCTGGATGGTCTGTGGCCATCGCTAAACGCAAACTTCGTGCTACACGTACACCCACGAACGAGACGCAAGCAAGGGTCTCCATGCTCGGTGGCGCGGAGTCGTCTCATCGCTCCCGAGCTGCGATGCAGAGGTGCCTTATCGCTGCTTCGAAACTTCCTCACCTGCCAAAAGATCACCATCCAGCCATCGCGAGAACTAGAAACAGCCCCGACATGAGAAGTGCGAGTCAAATAAAGTTTGCCTAGTCATTCTCAATTGCTGCAGTTCTCTGTGATGAAGACGTCACGGAAGACGGGGTATGCCCGCACATAATGCAGAACATCGCAGTTATCAGCACCCCGGCGGAGGAAAGCGCCAGGGCATATTACAAGGTCAACACCATTACTCTCGGTAGGGCCAGTTTTGGAGTTAGCGCCTACCGAGCAGCCCCCGACAACACATGCAAAGGTCTCATCAGGGGTATATTCTCGGACATTAGTCAAGAACAGCTTTATTTATCGTGCATCCAAGCAACGCTACGCAGAGAAACGAGACTTCAAGAAGAGAATCGAGAATTACACCACGGTGATAGTCCTTTTTGACGAAAAAAAAGTCCCAAAATACATCATGTACAATACAATTTTGGTGCGCCGCACCCTGTATCGCAGACAGATGGATGTCTATTATGCCTGAGGAAAGCGCGGTCATCGAGCCGATGCTTATCCCGTTTCAGAAGAGGCGGTCTGTAGAGGCTGCGGTTTGGCATCGCCTCCGGAGGGTCACATCTGGACCCGGGAATGCAAGTTGTTCGGGGGCACACATCCCACAACAGGTGTAAACACCGTTTTTAAGTGCCCTACATAGCCCAAAGAAGAAGAGAGCGGCTGATGCAATATGCGTCGGACTTTGTGGACGACGACGACGACGACATTAACTTCACAGAGGGTCGCGGAGACTTCCCGCCGCTACCAGCCGGCGCAGGTGGCCGCACTTCCGCTGAGGGCCCGAGCAGCAGCTGACACTCGCCTGACATCAGCCAGCAGCTGCAATCCACACGAGGGCGCTCGCGTTCCAGAGGCGTAGCAGGTGGCCTTTTCGAGATGCAGAGACAGTTCGATATCCAAGGGCCATTCCCGCTCCAGGGTACCTGCCGTCCGCATCGCCGTACAGCAAGCAGATCAACACCACACCTGGGCATCCACGGTCAAGAGCCTACACCCACAGGTAAAGTGGGGCGCTTGTGCATGGAAACATACGGATATTTTGTACAGATGCATAGAGAAAATGGTAGCCTCAGGGCAATTGTTGAGCAACTTAGAGCATAAATAACCGACTTAAAGAAATCCCAGCAGGTTCTACCACCGTCTCCTCCTGTCGCACATCCCGGTACTGTGGCCACCTCGGCTAAGATCGTCGATGAGGTCCCTATGGACTTCCAGCAAGGGGAAAAACCCACAAAAAGGAGAGCGCTAGCAAAACCGGCCAAGGGCGAGGATGGAGACTTCAAAACGCAAGTCACGGATGGCTTAGCCGAGATCAAATACGCATTAAAGTCAGTGGTCCAGTCGATAGCGGCATTGGACAGCAGAGTCACAAAGATCGAAGCTGACTAAGGTACCTTTCTACACTTAGCCGAGGCTGCTCCGGCCAAAATAAAGCAATGCCCAAGAATGGCGCGACACCTTTACAATTTCGTAATTTCGCAATGGAACTGTTGGCGCTTCCAATAAAAAAAGGGCAGCCATTAAATCTCAGTCAATCCGTCTACAAGTTGTTATGCTACACGAGACGCTGACGGAAACGTTGAGCCTGTCGGGCTACACACCCCTGGTTACGAAAAGTCCAAGTGACAGAGGTATCCGCACGTTGGCGTCTAACCACTACACTTCAATCACGCACAATCTACACATAAGACACAGCAAGGTTGAACACTCTCTGACAGAGATCATACCAGGCAGCAAGCTAAAAAACTGCATCTTCAAACTCCACATATATAGCTCTCCAAAAGTTAGGCACTATCGCTTCACCACGTTGTTATCGAAAGCAATTACAATGGATAGCAATGCGGGCTCACCCATAGTGACCGCGGGGGATTTGAAAGCACCCAATAACGCTTGGGGCTACCCTCGCACCACTGCCAGATGAGCGGATCTCTGGCAAGCGGCCTCGGATCCGAATGCCACTCTGATCATTAACCCCACGTTTCCTACACGCACTGCAACTTCTTCCTCTAGGAATACCACCCAGACCTGACCCCTGTTGCAACCATGGGAGAGGTCTCGTGGTTCAACTTGGGCGAGGACTTATGGAGCGACCACTGTATTCTCAGTACAACTTTGCAAATTCAGGGGAAACCCCCTAGAACTGTCAAGTTGACAGACTGGGACATATTCCGTAAGATCTGATCTAGGAACACACACGAATGCAATGACCCACCGAATTTCGACAAATGGCTATCTCAGCTTGGCGAAGACGTCAAGTCGGCCACCGAAACGATCCATACTGATCTTAAGGTCAATAAAATTGATAGCAGGCTTGCCCATCTTCTGGAGGCAGAAAGCGCCCGGAAAGCACACCGTCTCAATCGCAGATTGCGCAAGCGCATAGCAAGTCTTCATCAGCACATATCCGCTCACTGTCAGACGCTAAAGAAACAGCATTGGGATGAAATTTGTGACACGGTGGATGGACAGATGAGTGGGGGGAAATTGGAACCTACCCAAACACCTGTTGCAGGAGACCAAATCTAAATCCACCCAGACGCCTCTAGTAAACAGAATACTGCACACGAAAATAATAAATAGTCACCGGCATGCGCGGCACACGCAGCACTGTCACAGCGTAAGCTGGTTGAGCGGCGCAAGAATAGCTCCAATTTCGGCACCACGGACAACAGGGTCTTCGTGGCAAAGTGTCTTCGCCTCGATTTTGACGAGAACGATCTGAACTGTTCGCCCAGCGTCTAGGGCTAGCTGCGGCTTGTAATGCTCTCTGCACAGCAGTCTGCTGAGCCCGATGATGCCTGGTTGTAGCCGGGCACGTATAGCTCTACGATTCGCTTCTTCAGCAGCGGTCCGTAGCTTGCGAAGAGAGGCCATAACGTGTACCGAAGAGGTACCCAGAATACGTGGCGCACATCTAAGATCGGGACAGCGTTGATTGCGCGCCTCGTCTGAATCTCATCTCGTCTCACGCGGCTAGATGGCGCCACCATACTGGCACAGGCTCGGGTCGTCTGCACCTGCGCGCGTGCCTATAGGGCCCGTATAAAGGGAATTTTTCTTATGCCTGATAGCAAGCGCGTGCGTGGCTCAGTCGTAAAGTATCCGACTCCCACGCAGGGGACTTGGGTTCGATCCCGGTGGACAGCGGGTACTTTTTTCGCATTTCCGGCGAAAGCGGTTGCGAGGGCGACAGCGGCATCATCGCGACCAGAAACGGCTATTGGAATGAGCCCATAATAGCTTACGCTGTATAAGAAGGATATAGCAAAGTTCACGTGCATAATTTTCAATCAGCGTCAATTTTCCACCAATTACGTGCAACGGCTATCCATAGATGTTTTAATGATGTGAAAAGCCTAAAGGATCGAGAGACCATCCTCCAACATTGCACTAAACGCCATAAAATTATTTCAGAATATTTCACCACATTTTCCTCAAAAGAATATGCAGGGTCAGTAGCTCACGGATTATTTTTGGGGGGATTCTATTCTTTTCCTATCATCCACAGTTCACGGCCGGCCGATCACGGTTATAACGTGGGCTGAGTGCCAGTCGGATTATTGAGAAGCAGCGAAATTAATTGAATTGCAATACAACATTTACTCTGTCCTGGTATAGCTATCTATAGTTGGCCGAATAATTTCCTAGTAAAGTGGGTGGCTGGGGTAGTTGGTAATCCATACTAAACGTGACCGGCGCATAAGCAACACGGGGACGAAAACGAGACGGGATGAGCGCTGACTTCCAATTGACGATTTTATTAGTAGCTATGCAATATATATGTGTGAACAAGCGTACTAAAGAGCTGGAAGAATGCCAACATTATAGTTTTGCGTAAGAAGGGCTACGTTAAACATCTGAAGAATTAAAGGCGCATAGCTTGCTTTCAGGATTGCATAAAATATTCATGAAAATGATTTTCAATAAAGTCAGGGCAACAATTGGCTTCAATGAACAAAAAGAATAGGCTAGTTTCAGTAACGAATATAATACACATTCCATCAATCAGGTCATTGATAAATCTGCGGAGTAGAAAACCTCTCTATATATGGCTTTCATAGATTTTGAAAAGACATTTGCTTAGTAGAGATTCCAGCAGTCATTGAGGCATTGTGCAATTAAGGAGTACCGGAGGCATACGTGAATATCCTGGAAAATATCTACAAAGATTACAAAGCTGCCTTTGTTCTTAACTAGAAAAGTAGAGAATGACATATCAGAAAAGGTGTGAGGCAAGGCGACAGAATCTCTCCAATGCTATCACTGCATGTTGAGAAGCGTTCAGGCTAATAAACTGGGAAGGTTTAGGAGTAAGATCAATGGCGAATAACTCAAAAACCTTCGTTTAGCAGAATACATTGTCTTGACCAGCAACACTAGGAATTAATTGCCACAAATTATGGAGGTTCTTAATAAAGAAAGTAAGAGTAGTGTTGAAGAATAGTATGACGAAGACAAAGGTAAGGTTCAATAGCCTGGGAAGGGAACAAGAATTTAAGATCACCAGCCTGCCTCTACAGTCCAGTACAAGACTACAGTTTATCTATACCAATTACTCAAGGGAATCTCGCTCATGAGAAGGGAATTTACAGGAGAATAAAATTGGTTGGAGTGGACACGGCAGCCATTACTGAATCCTTACTGGACGCTTACCAGCTCTAACAAATGGGACAGACAATTGGAGGGTAACAAAAAACTTCTACAAGTGAGGGCCCGTGGGAATTAGAATAGAACGAAAAGTGTGAGGCGTAAGGTTAAAGACACGAAAAGAGTGGTGTGAATCAAATATCAAACAGTGATAGCCGTTATTCTAGTTGACATTCTGATTTAGATTTAGGTGCACGTTAAAGAAGCCCAGGTGGTCCAAATTTCCTGCGTCCCCCACTACGGCGTGCCTCATAATAAGATCGTGGTTTTCACACGTAAAACCTCATAATGTTTTGACATTCTGATAAATAAAATGAACTGGGCTGGCCATGTAATGCGTGGGGCAGATAATCAATGCACCCGTAAAGTTAGAATATGGGTGCCAAGGGTAGTTGTAATCAGCTAGCACCAGACAGTTGTAATTGGAGATCGGTAGGAGAGGCCTTCGTCCTGCACTAGACACAGAATAGTATGATGATGATGATGCATTATATATGCATTCAATTTAAGACCACTCTTGGACGTTTGATTTGTTTGCAGCGCTCCGTACAAGCTGTCTCAGCCGGTGAGGCGAACATGCCCTGTAATGAAACGTAGGGGTCGATGTAACGTAAGCACGCAACCTTGTTTACGAACAGTGTACGAAACGTCGTACACAGTTCGACGTACACGCAGCGCTTGTTACGTAATCCATGTGAGCAGATGCCTCAATGAGCGCTTGCGCGAGTAGTCAGATAATGTTCGTCATGGAAATGAAGTTTTTCTAGCTCTGCATTCGGGCACATGTGGCAGACCGCTGTTGTTTACGAGTGCAGGGATGAGAATACACGCGTAATTAGCGAAGCAGCTCAAATGGCTAGCGAAAAATGCGCATGTGTGAATGAGCCGTCCGTAACCCTAAGAAATACATCGCATTTTCGGAAGAAGGTAGAATGCGCAGTGGGCGACTGTGGTTGTTGATAGTATTAGTTTTTGATTCTGATTTTTGACATATAATTAAGTTAATCTTGTGTGTGCATGCATATATAATGCATACCAGTCAATATAATCGCCAATTTGAAGTCACCGCTCGTTCCGTTGTGTTTTCGTCCCAGCGTTGCCTTTGCGCTGTTATCGTTGAGGGGCAATTTCTGTTTCTCTTAGACGCCAGAAAAAGTCGTACAGTACACTAAATAGATGTTCATAAACCTCATTGCTGCCACACACGTAGCTCGTTTGAACGTTGCATGCATGCAGAAGGAAATATTGCTACTTGATTTAAAGTAAAAATATTGGATTTATCACTTCCCCAAGTTTAGAGAAATGTCTCAAAGGATGACTGCTCCATTTCAGGCATATACGAGCCTTCTGAAGGATGAATGTAACAGGCCTGCTGCAAAACTGGAAGGCTTGGATGACCTGTGGGGAACACGACTCTTCTTTGTGTCATATGGAATGGTAAATGCTGAACACACAATATAATTAATAAAAGATAAATATACAGAATATTTTCTAACAATTTGTGTTTACTTCTTCAGCTGTGGTGCGACGTAATGACTGCTCAGCAAATGAAGATGAAAATACAATATATGCCACACAGCCCGAACCAATACAGGCAAGTTGATTGCTTACACAACTACCATGAAATATTTGGAGCATTTATAGAACGCCTGATTTAACTAAGGCGCATCATAATTATCAAATATATAAAACACCAACTTCCTCACCTTGTAGTTTTACAAGATGAGCTCCTCAAAATTTTCTACCACGGGTGCGCGCGTTCTCGAAATGTTCGGCAGACTTTGCTTTCACGGGAACTACGTCATCGCCCAACAGGGCGGCACCCTGTCAGCCCACTTCAGCCCGAAAGGGACCGTTTCTAACTCGCTTTGCCCTTTCAACGAAAATGAACGGTGTTCTAGACTTTCGCTGCTCTTCATCGCACTCTGGCAGCAAAGTTCGGACGTTATTTCAGTGCTCTTCTAGAGATTGATTCTCAGTATAGAGGGAAAAAGGCCTAGTCTACAGTCACACATGTGGCGCGCCATCACTGCTATGTTGAGTTAGTTAATCCTCGGGCAGCACCCGCTCTACGTTCATGGTAAGTCACTGAATGATAGAAACATGCATTGACGTACCCAAACGCACGAACGCATCAAAACGCCTACTCTCAGTAGACATAATCGGGCGAAATAAACATAGACATAAAAGCATACGCACTTTGGACTGAAATGTGCAGTCGTACAAGTAAGGACGGAATTTACCTACTGCCCAAACTAACGCCACGCACTCCCGTTCACTCATTGAAAAATTTATCTCAGCGGGTGACAGCAGGTGGCTAGCGTATGCAATTACGCGCTTTTCGTTACGCTGCGATTTAACGAGCACAGTCAGAATGGCCACTGGTATCCGTGTGAAGTTCAGTGGCGGCAGACGGATCATAATGAGCCAGCAATGGGGCAGCCGTTAGCAAGCGTACGAGGGCGGACAAGGCTTTGCTTTGAGCAGGGCCCCACGTGAATGCGACGTACTTCTTGAGTAAGTCGGTGAGTGGGCAAGTGGTGTCGGTGAAATTCTTGATGAAACGACGGAAATAGCAGCATAGTCGAACAAAGCTCCTTACGTCTGCGGTAGAAGATGGCACAGGAAAGTTCTGGACAGCGCGAATCTTGTTTGGGTCGGGTTGAACGCCAGCGTGACTGCCGAGATGGCCAAGAACGGTAATTTCACACGTCCAAAGTGGCATTTGGATGAGTTCAATTGCAGGCCGGCACATCAAAAAACAGCAGGGATAGCCGACAAGTGCGTTAAATGAATAGACTATCACATCGTCTAGACAATTTATAGCCGCGTAGTAAGTTCTTTCTAAGGTAGCCGGGACATTACAAAGGCCGAACGGCATAACCTTCAATAGATAGAGGCCGTCAGGGGTTACGAAGGCAGATTTCTCATGGTCCATGTCTTCTACCGAGATTTGCCAATAGCCTGATCGAAGGTCTATGGATGAGAAGTACTTTGCTCCGTGCAAGCATTCCAAAACGACATCAATACCCGTCAACAGGTACATATCCTTGCGCGAGATTTTATTGAGGGGCCGGCTGCCGTCCTTTTTCTTGACAAGGACAAGAGGGGCGCCCACATACTGGAAGGTGGATCGATAACGCCTTTAGTCACCATCCTATCGACTTCTCGTTGTATCACTTGTCATTCGGCATCTGAAACACGGTACGGACGACGGCATGTCGGATTGGTGTGTCCGGTATAAATACGATCGGTTACCACTGACGTCTGGGCCAAACGGCAGCCGTCGAGGTCAAAAATGCTGTGGTAAGTTTCCAAGAGACGACGGATAAGAACAGCTTGAGCAGGAAGAAGGTCTGGTGCAATGATCTTGCTGAGCTCGTCTGTGACTAGAGTCGGTGAATCAGAGGTTTCTGTAGAAGGCAGAGGAATTTCGGCGTCAAGCGACGATATTTCGCAATCATTGACAGGCAAGATGTCGCCCAAAGACATGCCTCTAGGAACAATTTTATTCGAGCAGTTGAAATTGAGGAGAGGTAGTGAAGTCTGATAGCCTGTAACAGTGAGCACAGTAGGGAGAACGGCCAAATTTATTTCAAACAGTACGTCAATGGTGGGACATAGTACGTAGACGTCGTCAGGAGCAGATGGAAACGACATTAGAGTGACATACGTAGTGGCTTGAGGGGGCAGGCGGATGTCTTCGGCAGGGCATAACCGTGGCGGTGCGACAGCCATGGGGTAGCTCAAGCTGAATGACACTGCACGCGCAGTCAAAGAGGGCTGAATGGGACGACAAAAGTTTAGGCCGAGTACATCGTCGTAAGGGCATTGTTTCAAAACAGCAAACAACACAGTGGTTAGGCGCCCCGCGATGCCAATGTGAGCAGTGCACATACCAAGCGCGGTAGGCGTTCCTCTGTCGCCGACCCGCAGGGTACGTGATGCAGCAGGTGTGAGGACTTTGCTCAGCCGTGGGCACAACCGGGCACTGATCACAGATATGTGTGCGCCAGTGTCAATGAGTGCTGGGACACTGACGCCATCGACTACAACGTCCATCAAATTCTGGTTGATCCGCAAAGTGATCAGAGGGTGTTGCGGTCGAGTCGTCAATGCAGCTCCACCTCGGGGAGCTGCATCGCTTAGTTTTGCGGAGACATGCGTTGGGGCTGCTTCGCGAAAAGTGGGCGACAAGCCCGCGGCGATAGGGACGATGGTCGACGAGCTGGTGGCGAACGGTACTGGTGACGTCTGAATGAAGACGAGGGCAAATGGCACGATCGTCATTGTTGGGCTGTTAGCCGTCATATGCAAGCTGGTAACGTGGGCTCTGGTCGGGTCATAATGACAGGTGAATGGCGGCCGCTGAGGGGAGGAGGCAATACGGTTGTTACAATGGCGAGCAACGTGATTGATACGCCGGAAGGCGGCTCACCACACTGCGGCTCACCACACGGCTGGATTTTGGTAGTGTGCAGGATTGCGCTTACCATTGTATGGGCGAGGAGCACTAGAAAGCTGTGCCGCGGCAACGGCGCATACCGAATGCAAGATTAGGGAGTTGTTGGCGAACTACTGTCTACGCAATTGGTACTGTAGCATGTTGTTCGGCTCACTGGGCCGGCAAAGAAAAGCTGCAGGAGCCATCGTTTCAATTTATCGCTGTACTATCCGCGTCAGCTCATCTGATGCTCGTCACTGCATTCCTAGACTGTCGTCACAAGAGAATGTCACCGCTGTGTTGAGCAGACGTGCGAACGCCGTTGCAATGCGGCGGCACTTGGCCTGCTCAAAGCGTTGACACCCTTTTAACGGCGAAGCTGTATAAGCCAATGGTAATTTGTGGTGCGTAGCAAGAAACTACCAAGAAAGAAAATAAAAAAATTACATCATCTCCCCCTACGGGCAACCATGGTGGGATGCGACAGCATTGCGGGGGGTGCGCATCGAGTTTCCGTTTTGTTTCACTTGGCAACACAACACAATGAAAGTTGGAGCGAGAGAATGTATTGAGAAGAGAGGAGACGTTTGTACGGGGTTGTTGCGTCTTTATTTAGAAATCGTATGTGATTCCTAGCGTCGGTGCGCGCGGTATCTTGAAGACGATGGCTTTGTGGTCGGTGATGTGTAGCGTCAATGGGTCTTGCTGCAGAGGGTATCCCTGGCCCGAAGTTCTGGGTCCGCTTGCCGACGCTGACGTTTACGTTCAGCTTCCTGAGCCTTCCTCTGCTCCGCGGCGGTGGCACTGCCGCTGCAACTAGCGCCGACATTGACGTTGTTCATGACGTTTCGCACATCGTTGCACAGAGAGAGAATGACGGAAGCACTGCGAACGCGCCCTTTATACTGCGCCGCGACACTTGCTCCGCCTACCGCAGTACCCTTAGATAGAGAGGGAGAGAGAGAGAAAGAGTTATATGCAATGATTTGCTGCGCCTCACCTTTGGCGGAGAGGGAGAGAGGGGAGGAGGAGAGCGCGCACCTGCGTAGGAGAGGAGAATGAGGGAGAGTTGCGCATGTGCAGTATGGGTGCGGACGCCGCAGACCGGACACTGCCCCGAGCATAAGATGCTCTCGCATCTAATAAACTTTCTTGCCGAGGAGGCGGACTAGTCCGCCGGGAAATGCGGACGCGCAAACATCGGCTCCCGTTTCCTCAAATGTTTTCGGTGGTAAAGTCCGCGAAAACCCTTGATTATTGTGCACCATTCAACGCAGTTTGTTGCGGTGATAAAGCCGATACCGGATTTATTTCGGTAGGTGCTTTTTTGGAACTATTATACGACTGCGAACTTTTCGCGACGCCGTGCGGAGCTAACCCTAACGGGCTAACACCGGTGACGAGTACGGGCTAGGCCTCGGCCTAACTCGGTGGTGGTGGGGCATCATGCCCGAAGTCGAGATGGTGGAGGGGGTAGAAATCACCCCCGAAGAAGCAAGGTGCCCCGGCTGGACCACGGCAATGGGCAAGAATAAGAAGGCAAGGCAAGAGGCTCCCAAGTCGACGCCGAGCCCAGTAAAGCAGGGAGGCGGCAGGGGCGGCCGCCGCACGGCAGCCCCGCGGAACGCGCTGAAGAAGCTGGCCGCCGCCTCAAGGCTCCCGAACCTGCCTCGGGACCATATTCGAGTCATCGTTAGGCCACGGGGTGGCCTCGACGTGAAAAAGATCAGCACCATTAGGGTGGCACAAGCGCTGGCTATGGCGGCGGCGCTTTCCCCCGACGAGGTAGGCGAAGACATCGTCTGCCCTAACAACGTGCAAAAAATCTACGTTGTCTCAACACCAGAAGAAAGGAATGCGCGTGCTTACGCGATAGTTCAACAGATCCGCCTGCGCGAAGGGGTCTTTGATGTGGCCGCGTACATGGCCGTCTCAGACAATACGTGCAAGGGTGTTGTGAGGGGAGTCGACGCCGAGTTCAACGACGCTCAGCTGCACTCAATGATTGTAAACCACCGGAACCCCACCGCATTGGAGGTGCGTCGCATCAAGACCACCACCACGGTTATCGTCCTATTCGACGGACTGAAGGTGCCGAACTTTGTCATGTGCGGCGCGGGCATGCTGCGCTGCGCTCTATACAAAAGGCAAGTGGATGTGTGCTACGGTTGTGGGGAACTGGGCCACAGGTCCGATGTATGTCCGACCCCAAGTGTGAAGAAGTGCAGGGGATGCGGAGCAGCGTCCCCCACCGAAGACCACCAGTGTGAGGCGAGATGCGGCATATGCGGGGGCCCTCACCCAACGGCTGACCGTAAGTGCGAGCATCGCTTCCAAACGCCATATGCCGTTAGGCAGAGACGCCGAAGACGCCGGCGGAAGAAAACTGCCGCCGCCAAGAAGGGCGCCAACGCAGCATACGAGGAGAGCCAGGCACTGACGTCAGCGCTAAGGAAGAGGAGTTCTTCGAGGGGGCGCTCCCGCTCTAGAGGGCGCTCCCGCTCGCGGGGGCGCTCCGTGCAAGGAGGGCGCTCTCAGTCTAGGGGCCGCTCCAAGTCTAAGGCGCGCATCCCAGGAGGTTCCACCTGGGCCGACAAAGTGAAACAGACGAAGCCGACGGGCCAGACGAAACATGCCGCCGCTCAGGCGAGCGAGCGGGCGCACGATCCCAGGATCGCGCAGTTGATGAATGAAAACGCCAGTCTCAAGGAGGAAATCCAGAGAATGAAGGCCGACTTCAAGGCATTCCGAAACGCCAGCGCTGCCCAAGTGGCCGCGGCAAGGCAACCTTCTGCGGAAGAAGGAGCCACAGCAAGGGCGGCCAAGCGCAGAGCCACCTCCTCCCAGGGTACGGTTGAGGACGTGAGCACGGCGGAGGCTGCCATGCAGAGGTCCTTGGACCGCATGCAGAAATCCTTTACCGAGCTGGTACAGAGCAACCAGACCCTTCTATTCAGAGTACAACTGCTCGAGAACGAGCTTGCCAAGCGCTGTGACGTACACTACGGCGACTCCGCCAGGCCGGAGGCGATGTCCAATGAAATGCTAGAAAACAACCAGCAGTCGCGGGCTGACGAGCAAGATAGCATGCCAGCCCACCTCCGGTCCAACAAGCCCAACCATGGCGAGACCGGACAGTAAGCTCATCGTGTGGCAGTGGAACTGCGCCAGTTTCCGGAGGCGCAAGCCTCAACTGGTGCAGTTCATCAAGACCCGGGAGCCGCAAGAGAGGCCCCACGTCATTTTGCTACAAGCAACGGGAATGGAAACAATTACCCTCCCGGGGTACCGAGCCGTCTCCTCGTTAGCGGAGAACGGGCATGGAATCGCGACACTCATTGCAAAGAAGTGTGCCTTCCAGGAGCACGATCTGCGCCTTGGCAACACCAAGCTGGAAGCGTCGCTCGTCGAGATCATACCCAACAGCTGGCTCAAGAACAGCGTCTACGTTATGAATGTGTACTGCTCTCCTAGGGACAACTGGCAGACTTTCTACAGCCTAACGACCAAGGCGTCGTCCAAGGCGAGAGAGACGCCGCTCGTTATGGCCGGTGATTTCAACGCGCCGCACGAAGCCTGGGGCTACGTGAGAAGCATTCCCAAAGGCTGCAGACTCATGCAGGCAGTAACAGACAGCTCCCTAGAACTGATCACTGACCCCCATTACCCCACGCGCATGGGAAACTCGATATCGAGAGACAACACCCCGGACCTCGCCTTCGTCAAGAACGCGCCGAGAGCGGAGTGACATAACTTACAAGAGAACCTAGGCAGTGACCACTACATCGTGGAAATCTCCCTACCGGTCTGCGCGGCCCCGCAGAGGGCCTTCAAAATAGTGGACTGGGATGCCTTCCGCAAGAGAAGGAAGGACGACAACGAAGAATACGAGACCTTCGCGGACCTCGTAGCGAAGCTCAAGAAGGACGTGGCTGCAGTCACCAAGACCGTCGAAACGGACCTAAAGCTCGACCACATGGACGCTCGATTGGCGCACCTGGTCGAAGCCAAGAATTCCCTCACGGCCAGATGGAAGACGCAGAAGCTGAATCGAAACCTCCGGAAGAGGATCGCGGCCCTCAACCGCGAGATCGAATCGCACTGCAAGGAGCTCGGCCAGCAGCAATGGAACGAAATCTGCGCGTCGGTCGACGGACAGATGCGCGCGGGAGGCAAGTGGAACCTCCTCAAGCAGATACTGGACGACACACAGTCCAAGAGAAACCACACTCTGGCCATCGACAGGCTGGTTCACAAGCTCAGTAGCGATGGCGCATCTACGAACGAAGTGATGGACGAAGTCGCGCGTCGCTACCTCCACATCGTGCAGTCCGGGCCGGAAGATTACCCGGCCTACGGCGGCAAAGCAGACGAGGACCTCGACGCCCCCTTCTCTGTCTCGGAAGTCAGAGAGGTCCTTCAAGGCCTCAACGGAAGATCGGCTCCCGGGCCGGATGGAATTTCGAACAGACTCCTCCGAAATCTGGACGACGACTCGATCGAACTGCTCACCAATGAAATCAACGAGGCCTGGGCGGCCGGCACCGTACCGGATGCCTGGAAGGAAGCCACAGTGATCTTAATTCCGAAGCCAGGCAAGACACCGGCCATAGACCCATTTCGACCCATCTGCGACCCATTTCGCCCACGTCCTGCGTGGGCAAGGTGGCGGAGCATGTCATCCACAACAGAATATCGAGGTATGTCGAGGAACGACAGCTCCTCCCGCCCAACATGGTCGGTTTCAGACCCTCGCTGTCCACTCAAGAGGTCATGCTACTGATCAAGAGGCAGATAGTTGACGTGGTCACGATAGACGTCGGAGGCATCTTGGCGCTGGACCTCGCGAAGGCTTTCGACACCGTCAAACACAAGCACGTCCTCGACTCTGTGTCGAGTTTGAACCTCGGCGAACGCTTTCACGCGTACGTCAGCTCTTTCCTCAGGGATCGTAAGGCCACGATCAAGTTGGGCGAGATCAAGTCGGACGGATACGCGCTGGGAGCCCGCGGCACGCCTCAGGGTGCGGTGCTATCCCCACTACTCTTCAACATCGCCATGAGAGACCTATCGGTCCGACTCAACCGAATCGGGGGCGTCAATCGCAATCGCGGACGACATCACCATCTGGTGCGGGGGTGGGTCGGACGCAGCGGTGGAGCAGGCCCTGCAAGAGGCCCTGGACGTCACGGAAAAATTCCTCGAGGGCACGGGACTGGTCCTCTCGCCGACCAAGTCGGAGCTCTTGCTGTACCGGCCCGACAGAAAGGGCCGCAAGTTCGACATGCCGCTGGATCAAGTACCGATCGATCTCAGAACGAAGGCGGGTCAGTGCATCTCGAGGGTTGATTATCTCAGACTGCTCGGACTGGTCATCAACGCAAAGGGCAGCAACGTGCAAACAATCGCGCGCATGAGGGTGAAGACGGAAAACATGCTCAGACTCGTCTCACGAGTGACGAGCCGGAGGGGTGGCATCAGCGAAGCCAACCTTCTAAGGATCTACCACGCCTTCCTCATGAGCCATATCAACTACGTGGCTTCCGCACTAAACTGGTCGCGGTCTGCGGAAAACAAGATTGACGCACTCATCAGGAAGAGCATTAAACGAGTGCTCGGTATCCCTGTGACGACCAGCACGGATAAGTTGATGCAGCTCGGGGTCCACAACACCCTGAGCGAAATCGTAGAAGCACAGAAAACGGCACAGATCGTTCGCCTGTCTGCCAGCAAGTCCGGCCGCCGAATACTCGAGATGGCGGGCCTCACCGCCATGGCCGCGGAGTCGTGCGCCGTCCCCCTCCAACAGGATAAAAGGGACGCCTTTAGAGTCTCCACATTCCCGAGGAACGTTCACCCACAACACAACGAGGACAGGCGCGCAGCCAGGGCCCGAGCACTCATCAAGACTGCCCTGCAGAACCCAGAGCTCGCGTCCTTTGTCGACGCGGCGCAGTATCCCAGATCAAACTCGTACGCGGCCACGGTGGTTGACCCCCAGGGCAAAATCCAGAACGCAGCGTCCATCCAACACTCGACGGCGTCCGTCGCAGAGCAAGTCGCAGTGGCGCTGGCTCTGTGCGATCCCGGGCGCACCCAGATCTTCACAGACTCCAGGTCGGCGGCGATAGCCTTTCTCGCCGGCTCGGTCTCGGCCGACGCTGCGGCGGTGCTTAGGACCCGCAAGCCAGGCACGGTCCGTCACGTCATCACTTGGTTCCCGGCTCACATGGGCCGGAACGTCTCTCCCGGCTCGATCAACCCCAATGAGCTGGCCCACGACCAGGCGCGAGGTCTCGTCAACCGCGCCGGTCTGAGGGGCCCGGCTTTGCAGGGGATCGACCGGACCACGGACCCGCTGCTTACTTTTCACGACATCACGGCTCACTACCAGCTGGGACGCAGGTAGTTCCCGGCTCCTCACCCGAAGCTCGGCAGACCCCAGGCCTCGGTGTTGAGAATGCTGCAGACGGGCTCATTTCCGTCTCGATCTAGGCTGAGCCACTACGCTCCGGGTGTGGATCCCCGCTGCCCCGACTGCGGCGAGGAAAGGTCGACCTTTACTCACATGCTGTGGCAATGTTCAGCATTGCACCACTCGCCTTTTAACAAGCAAGAAGACTGGGAAGAAGCCGTCAAGAGCGACGACCTTCATATTCAGCTTCGGGCTGTCCAAAGGGCCTGCGAAAGGGCTGAAGATCACGGTCTTCCGGCCTCGGTGCAGGTGCGGCCCGCGACTACGACAAAGTAGTCCCTTAGGACAAAATAAAGTTTCTTGTCTGTCTGTCTGTCTGTCTGTCTGTCTGTCTGTCTGTTTCTTGCCGAGGCGGAATTCGAGCACGCATACTAACGGTTCTATAGCCAACGCCGTAACCACTAGGATATACAGCCATGCCTGCAGAGCATGCATTTATGCGAACCATATGCGTGCGTTTGAGCGTCGTCGTCTTCGTCCAGAGCTGGGACGTTCGCACGCTCGTGCTCTGTCAGGTGAAGAGGTTTGGCGCGCCATGAGAGCGAGAGAGAGATGCATTCATGGAGCGGGTCTCCTGGAACGCGGTGTCAGCATTGGAACGTGGTGTCGGTATTGCAAGCTGCGCTATGCAACGCGCAGTGACGGCCGTATGTCCAAGTCACGCGAAAAGAAATTATCATCATCATCATGAGTAATAAGATGAAAAGTTCGCGCGCAGAGGAAAATGCTGGGCTACGATCGCCCAGCTTCGCTGTTTCAAGCGCTGCGCGGCCGACTGCAAGGTTAAGCGTTTTTCCTCAGTTTTTCCTACTAGAATAACACTGACGTCTGGTCAGAAAATTCCTCAGGTAGAATCAAACATATTGGGCAATGGTTTATACAGAAAAGCTTAGTTGGTGGACACACATTGAGTACATCGCATTTAAAGCAGCACGTGGTGATGAATTTTTCGTCTTGATACCTGGCAGCGTAACGTGTCGTCTTTAATAGGCGTGGTCATTTTAGCCTCCGCTGCGTCAAGAATGGTAGCGCACTGCCTTTAGGCTTCATTTTCACGTGTGGAAACAATTTTTGTCAGGACCATGATCACCCCCATGCATTTATACACGTGGAACGCAAAAGCCTTCTACAAACACGAACTTAGGTTCCTTCCCTACTACATTCCAAGCATGTGATAACCTATTTTATGCATGGACATTTCCTATCATGTATCAAGTGCTAGGCTCCATTATTACAGTTTTCAATGCCACTGAACGTCGTGGGCACCAGAAATGACCACGATGCTTCAAGTGTCACAGATGACCTGTCTTTATAAATATTGCTTGCAGTTTAATAGTAGGCGTACGCGGAAATTCAATCGCACACTTATAGTTTCGAAAGATGCGACAAATCAAATGACAACTATTCTTACTTTTGAGCTCATGGTACGGTTTACTTGAACGCACAAAAGAAGATCCGGCACGAGAAAGACCTTTCGCACCGTGGTGAGCCTCCTGAAACAAGCGCTGATAAAGCTTATGTTCATCTCGTGAGTGCGAAGCTGCTTATATTAAGTCCGTCTTCTATAGAATTAAACGTCGTTGAACAACTTGTTACATATTAGAGTGTAGTTTGCCAGTCAGAACAAAGAGATAAGTTGTAGTGGCATCTTCAGCCTTTTCTTGAAGCTGACCCTGACATACGATAGATGCTCTTTCAAACAAATACCTACGCTGAGCAACGTTGCAAATTGTGCAAACCAACTTGGTTATTGCAATGTATTCGTTTCTTTGGCTCCATCACCGAGGTGGTTCAGATAATAGAATCAAAACCAGTACGCGTACTTCACTGCAAGCACGAGCCAAAAGTGTGTATTTTACGGAAGCGTGCTCTCTGCAGTACAGAACCCCAATCTTCAAGGACGACGTGAATGTGCCAAAAATGCAAGGTCTCCTTGAGCCTGCTGTGAAACAAGACCGGTTTTGCTGTTATATATCAAAAGTGACTGCTATTATGGTGTCCTGTACTGTTTCACACTTTTTGCACATGAGCAGGTTGAAGGCATCGTCAGCGATCCCCTTCAGTACATGTCCAACCTTGTATGACTCGGCCGTATCGCTGCCGGTCTTGCGGCACAGAGCCACCGCGTCCTGGCTGTAAACGACATATGATTCTGCAGACATTTGGACGCGGGTCCCTAGTTCTTTCTTTGCGCCGCTCTTCCGCCCTGCGCGACGGCCGAACAAGTCCCTCTGCTTCCGCTTGTATGTGTCCCAGTCGTTAAGTTCTTCCTACTGGTTATCGTACCACACCTTCGCTACGCCTTGTAGGTAGAACAAGTTAGCCAACATAATCATCGGATTCCATCTGTTGTGGGCAGTTACACGCTCATACGTGGCAATCCAGTCTTCCACATCGAGATGGTCAGTGCCGCAGAACGTTCCTGGATCCCGTGGTTGAGCCAGGACTACCGTCGGGGTTGTAGGTGTTTAAGTTGGCCGTGCCATTTCGGGACCTGTTTCGTCCATCATGTTGTCCTGTCCGAGGTGACAACCACTGCGGAACTCCGTTGTTGTGTCTCGTGGGTACCCCGCACCTCTCACCGATTTGTTACGTTGCTAAAGTGACATATAAAGTTGTATTTACTATTTACAAGGAAGGCCATGACCCCCTCCCTCCTGGGCTTCCACGCCGGGAACGCGTGGCACTCCGCCGTCTACGCACCGGCACGGCAGTCACGCCTGCGTTCAAAGCCCAATACATCGACAAGTCGCTTGACCCCACCTGCGGAACTTGCACCACGGGTGCGCCAGCCACAGCCCACCACTTGCTATGGACATGTCCTGGCCTGTCATCACTGCGAAGAATCTGCCTTGCTGGGCTGCAGAGCTCAGTCGCCACTCTCAATGACTGGATCCTTCCTAGAGGGACCCCTCAACACCGCCAAGCTATATATGACAGCTTGCTCACCTACCTTATAAGAAGCGAAACCATTAACTTAATCTAGGCACCTCGCCGGAAAAACCACTGGGGTTGCCTTTTCATACAAGTACAATTTTCTATTTTTTTATGACTGAATAAACGTATTTCTCTCTCTCTCTCTATTTACAAGGAAGACAACGATATACAAACAAGATTCTAACTTTGGCGCCACTCTTGGTTGGTAACAATATGTTTCAAAAAGGCACAGGCCTTCAGAATTTCCTGTAAACTACTCAACAATTTTTCTTTGTGCAACAATTTCTTTCTGCGGTATGACTCAACGTAACAGTTGTGAGAAAAATTCAAGTTATGCAAAAAACGAGTAGACGTGGTGAATACTCAAGTTCATAAATTTGCATTGACTATAAAATTAATCAAGAAATTCGAAGGCATTTCAACCTCCAGTTGAAGTCGATAAAAGACAAGCTTTTCTTCATTTCTGGAGAGCCTGCAAATGAAGGACCCTCCGCGAGCCGGCCTGCAACAGCTTCTGTTCCCAGAAGGATCAAGTACAGCCCGCAAAGAAGCTTCACGTCTACTGATTGCAATCTTAAGAGACAGTAATTTGATGGACACGTGGTTAAATACCAAAGTCATAATGTAAGAGACGCTCAGGCCGATCAATTTCCGGTCTTGATTGTCAGGCTAAACACGCCTAGTGCTACAACCCACCAGCACCGCCACAGAAAGTCTGCCTGAACAAGTCGGGAACGGATACGCGGTGAACCACTGGGGTGCCGTGCTCTATCACGCCACCCGTCGGGTGAGGGGAGTAGGAGATATTATGGATCGACAAACTTTTAGACTTCACTATATTCTAAATTAGCTGACATTATTAG
>NC_051164.1:69906708-69944181 GCF_013339745.2 Dermacentor silvarum | reverse complement strand
CAGTAATTTGATGGACACGTGGTTAAATACCAAAGTCATAATGTAAGAGACGCTCAGGCCGATCAATTTCCGGTCTTGATTGTCAGGCTAAACACGCCTAGTGCTACAACCCACCAGCACCGCCACAGAAAGTCTGCCTGAACAAGTCGGGAACGGATACGCGGTGAACCACTGGGGTGCCGTGCTCTATCACGCCACCCGTCGGGTGAGGGGAGTAGGAGATATTATGGATCGACAAACTTTTAGACTTCACTATATTCTAAATTAGCTGACATTATTAGACTGCACTATTTGCGGAATCCGGCTACATTTTAGTGTATGTTCACATATTTAATAATTTTGAATAATGACGGTTTCATTATGAGGGACAAGGTTGTGGGGCGATAGCGTACGTGGCCTAAAGGTTAGAAGGCAAGAGTGGGGTCGCTCAAGCTGCTTTAAAGCAGTTTTTTTTCCCTACGCTCTTCGTCACACCATGTACTCCTTACTTGTTAGGAGAAATAAACTCCAACTCCTACTTAATACATAAATAACGGGCTTTTGGGTAAGAGCTCCTCTGTACGAATGCGGCCGTTGGAGATTTGGAATTGTTCCTTGAAAAATCGTAGTTTCGGCCGCAGGGCGAAGCAGCGAATGCGATAACAACATTTTAGAATATAACACGAATTAAGGCTCGCACCTTTGGTGGCAGTATGAATGCAGTAAACATAAGATGACTACGTAAACACGCGCAGTAGGGCGTGCAGACACACATGAACAGGGGGAACTCGATCACCACGAGCAGCATCCGTTATAACGACATGATCTTGTCTGCGTAGCCGCCTTGCCCCGGCCTCGCGTTCCCGTACTGCTGTATGCTCATTATGCACCGTGAATATTATGCGAGAACGATGTGCGTGCGTGCGTTTTGCACTCTTGGACTGCAGGGTTTTGTCGACGTTTGCGCTTAGCCTCTCTAACCTGAAGTCATAGAATACAGCTTCTTCGGTTCACCAGTTTGTGCTATAGAAATACATACAAACGCAGACATATTACGCCGCCTGGCGTTGAAATCGACGAAAAGAGAAATCGTGCAGTTAATGTAGGTGATACTTTTCAGAAAACGTTTTACAAAAATAAATTGGTAATTTTATGTGTAATTGTCAATGACAGCGCAAAATCGCATGGAGTCCTAATATAATCGATATTGCAATAAAATGTGCCAGACGTCGCAACGTACTTGCTTGCACGTGCGAAATTCTTATGGATGCTCTATAGGACTCCCAACCTAAAGTTTGCCGACAGACGCCAGCGCCACTCCTCCTCCTGGCAGAGCGCCGCGTCACCATATACGAGGTCACTAGCACCGTGAGGCGCTCAAGGTAGTGGCGAGGCTCCTCGCGTCATCGCGTATTGCTCCTCGCGTCATCATTTTTTCGAGATTGTTCGGCAGTCGGGTAGACAAGATGCCCGGTACTGTTTCGTGCTGAACTGCCCACAATAGTACAAAAACACCCTGGGTTCCTGAATCCACTTGTTGAGTTCTACAGTTTCCTGGGCAAATGGTGCGGAAAGGAACGCCGACAGGCAAGGATAACCGCCGTCCGAAAAATCAAGTATGTCATAATGCGAGTGTTTGCCGTTTTACTTAATTATTCGCGGCAGCGCCGTTCCTTCGCCTGGTAGCTCAGTCATGACAGTTCGCTCGGGACGACGAGACAAAAGCTGCTGCTCTACTTCGACGTGCTTTCAGTGACGCATCCAGCGTCGGCTGATTTGCCCATGCGGCGCTCATTGTGCTTTCTTCATGTTTGTTGGACAGCGCACGTTTGATCGGTAACATTTCTGTAGCAGCCAGTTGCAAGCTATTGAGCGCTTTAGCACAGTCATTTGAATATGTAGCCAATTTCTAAACAGAATGCGGAACGTACTGTGTGGCATTTTGAGTCCGAGAATAGCGTTGAGAGGAGGGAAGTGGTGTTATGAATTGCTGTGACTCTCGGTCGTTCTTTAATACCGGTACAACAAGGCCACTTTAGATGGTGATCAAGCATGGTACGCGTAATTTTTTTCGCTCGTTAACAAGAATAGTACCCGTTGCACGGTGCAACAACAATCCGAATAGAGTTATATATATATATATATATATATAATAACCATGTTTGTACACCCACTAGCTCTTGTAATGTTGCTACAAAATGTGAATGTTGGTTTGATTTCTTATTTGCAGGGTAAATATGCCACTAAAGAACCTGGAAGCCTTTGCGACTGCATTTGACTGCGGAACTACAGCAAAAACAAGCCAAAGCCACAACGACAAATGCACAATGTTGTGACTGTCATTACGCAATTTATGCAAGTGCAAACGTATATTGTTGAGAGAAATGAATAAAATACCTATTCACTTTTCAAGTGAAGCTTGTATTGCCTCACAAGTGCCGGCTGCGGTGTTACGCTAAAACCCTATCGAAAACGTGTCAAAAACTCGCGTCTCGTTCACTTTTATTCCAACATTGGCATAAATGGGTACGAATGTATCACTAACATGATTGATAGGTCATGACATCAATAACATCACATGCTCGTCAGTTACGTCACGATTAACGATAAACGATAATAAACTCACGTGTGACGCATACCAGTGCGTACGCGGGTATGGGCCAGGGACAAGAAAGAAAGAAAGAAAGAAAGAAAGAAGGAAGGAAACGAAGAAACGAAGAAAAGAATGAAAGAGAAGGGAAGAAAGAACTCACATATGGCGTATACCCACTTTGTATATGTGGGTAGAACCCAAGGATATGCGGGTATACAAGAACTTAGGGCCAAGTAGGGACAAGAAAGAAAGAAGGAATGAAAAAAAAGAAAGCCTTGCTGCGCCCAGAGTAGAGCAGTTGTGGGGAAAACTGCTCCACCGCCAGATCACGTGATGCGCGCGACCAATTAGGGTCGTTTGGTGTGTCGCGGCAAGGAAAAGGGAAGTAAAGGCGGTCGGCGCGAGCTCCGCCGGGCTTTCCTCGCCTCCGATCACTTTCGGCGCCCGGATGGGAAGGCGACGCGTTGTATGTTCCGCCGAGGAGCAGGCTGCGCTTGAGCAACGGCACCGCGAACTCGTTTGGGAAATAAATTGCAACACTGATGTGATGAGGCTTGGGCTAGTCGGTGCATACTCGATAGGGGAGCAGCGCAAGAAAACACGACAGACAAGAAGGGAGACACACACCAGCGCTGACTGACGACTGAATTCTTTATTCAGAAAGAAACACAAATATATACTTGAAGAATAAAGAAAGGAAGATCACTGCACATGGCCAAAAAGAGTGAGACACCGATTAGATTTCCCCTGAATTATTGCGTTTGGGGAATTCAGGGAAAATCTAATCGGTGTCTCACTCTTCTTGGCCATGTGCAGTGATCTTCCTTTCTTTATTCTTCAAGTATATATTTGTGTTTCTTTCTGAATAAAGAATTCAGTCGTCAGTCAGCGCTGGTGTGTGTCTCCCTTCTTGTCTGTCGTGTTTTCTTGCGCTGTTCCCCACTCGCTTGGGAAAGGGCTCGTCATCGACGTGCCGATTTCAGCGCGAGGGCTTCCGATGCCTAGGCGAAACGTCAGCGTAGAGCCGCGGACCCCGATTTGCGGGAGCGCTATATTGAGACCAAGCGTCAGCGAGGAGCCGCCGACCCCGAGTTTAAAGCAAACGAAGCAGCTACCGCGTCCTCTTACCACAAGCTTCGCTTACCCCTATTTTTGTTATTATAGATTGTGAGTTCGCTGTAGCAATATAATGTAAAGCTCTGCGCATTTTTTAAATATTTATCACAAGGAAGCATGAAGGCAAATCAGTTCTACGGAAGAATGGTCATCCACCCGAATCCTAGCACGAAGCTACAAAAGACACCTATAAGTACAGAAAGAACGCTTTTTTCGCAGCTGAGAAAACATTCATCCTGGTCCGGGATTTAAACCTGGGACCAACCCTTTCCGTGGTTCGGATGCTCATTTATGTTGTTCGGATGCTTGTTTTGAGCTTGTAGTTTACTGAAACGTATGCTGTTCTGTATGTTGTATGTGTGATTCTAAAGGATGTATGTTCTGTTTGGCTCACATTGCTGTTTGGTTCACTTTGCCCTAGGCTCTGGTAGAACGACCGCCCAGAAAAGGAGTTGATCCCGTGTTCGAATCACGGACTAGGACAAAGTTTTCCTAAACTGCGAAGCGTTCTTTCTGAGAAACACGTATGGGTTTCCTTTTGAACTTCGTCCTACATCCAGGTGGATGACAATTTCTGCCTCTACTATAATTTCTGCCTCTACTATAATGATACTACCCATTATACAGTAAAGCGACTTCCCGCAGCCGCTGTTGCCATTCTGTATGCAACTGATTGAGAGAACAGCGCACAGCTTGCGTTCAAGCATGGAGCGCCAGCGGTTTCATTCGTTTCACTGCGATAAATGTGAAGAATATTTAGACTCTTTTAAAGACGTTAGTTTTTTTTTTTTTTCGCTCGTTGCTCAATTTTGCATCGCGGGCACCGTCCGCAGCCAGAGAGGTGACAGAGGAACCAAAGGTGCTTCCACTAGTGGAGGCTCTTTCCATTAAGGGAAGCGCCGTTTGCTTCCAATAATAATATAGAAGCATGTTCGGTCACACGATACAAAGCCCGATTCTATGCTACCCCATCAGTTGATGTTGCCCTCTGCGCATCTTTAAAATTCCTTGACACAAATTTTAAGGCACCGCCATTCTTTCATCTTGGCGGCAGCCTTGTCATCCTTGTAATCTCCCGTCATTGTCCATACGCGATCGGCTTAGTGCGGTCACTTGTTTCCGCGTGACACCACTGGTCATCAGCGCCCTCAAAAGGTTACGAAGCTATCGCGCGTAGAATGGTTTACACCAACACAATTACGAATAAGTATTTATTGCATGCAGTAACTTTAAAGTTGAATATTGATAACAAACATAAACTACTACACAGATTACAAGCTATTTGCTTTTACAAGGATGTTTCGAATTTTCGATCCTTTTGGAGGCATTAGCGGTACTCTATGTAGGTGCAGGATTTTTAGTTAAAGAAACGGAATGGCACGCACATAATTAGTAGTGACAACATAAATAATGTTATTGTGCCGTATTTGCATAACGTATCACATGGTTTAAAGAAGCTCGGACGAAAGGTTAAAGTAGATGTAGTATTTTCCGCTCTGCAGAAATTGCTCAGCTTATGCAGTGTCACGGATCCGTTTGCCAAGAAACGCGCATGTTGTAAAAAGAATCATTAGCCCCCTCTTGTGTCATGCGTGAAGAATGCTGTGTATCACATTTCATTATCGCGCGGTAAGGTTTACATTGGGCAGTCTGGTAAGTGCCTGGGAATGATAGGTTCAGAGTTAGAGATAGGAATGATAGGTTAAAAGCAAGGCTAAAGTGGTTCTTAGTCAGGTGTGATCACGCCTGTTAACCACACCGCCCTCCAAAAAACAGTAAGAAAAACAGGAAACATTGGCAGCTGATAAGCACATACCAATATACAATAATAATGCACGCACATACAACAATGCTTAAAATAATTACACTGTATCAACAAAACAAAAATGTTAAAAACTGGTACATGCTAAGGAAAAGGTATCCGGAGCATAAGTTATTAGGAGGCAATCAATACAATGCTTGTATTGTGCAAGCGAAACACTCTCAGATGCCGAGTCATGTACTGCAGGTTACATATTCAAAAAGTTAGGTATTTAATAAGCATCTGCAAACAATAGTTAGTACGGGTCCTACAGAGCTGGTAGTTTAGATTTCTGAAACTACAGGTTTAGTGTATATATTGTTACGGTGAAGGGAAAGAAGAAGGTGACGCGAACGAGAGGAAGACGAAGTCTCTGGCCGTTGCCTGAACGCCATATTTCTTCGCTTGTAAATATACATCCTTCTACACTCGTGGGCCTGCTTTCTTCCTGCAACATTTTGGTGGAGGTGCTGGGTACAATCACGGAACTTCGCAGTGGACGTCATCTACCTGCCGCCACAATGGCAAATCAACCGACACAACCGACAACGCCTCAGCAGTCCACGCCAACGGTCATCCTCACTCATCTGCGGGACCCGGGGACATTTTGTGGCACGGACAACACCGACGTCGAGGACTGGCTTGCGATGTACGAACGAGTGTGCTACAACAACAGGTGGGGTCCAACGATGATGCTAGCAAACCTCATGTTTTATCCGAAAGGAACTACGAAGCAATGGTACGATACGCATGAAGCTGACCTAACAAGCTGGGATGTCTGCAAAGAAAAAATGCGTGACCTGTTTGGCAGACCTGTCGGTCGTCAGTTGGCAGCAAAAAAAGAATTTGCATGCCGCGCTCAGACGTCCACAGAATCCTATGTCGTGTACATACAGGATGTGCTGGCTCTCTGCCGCAAGGCTGATAACACCATGACCGAGGCGGACAAGATTGGTCACATACTAAAAGGTATTGCAGACGACGCCTTCAATCTCCTGATGTGTAAGGATTGTGCCACTGTGGATGCAATTATAAAGGAGTGCCGACGCTTCGAACAAGCGAAAGGCCGCCGCGTCCCTCAACATTTCGACAGGCTGCCTAATACCGCCGCGACATCCTCGTGCGCAGACCCGCCGCGGTTCGTTCAGCCGACAGGATCAGAAGATCTAACGCGTATCGTTCGCAATGAGCTTGAGGCCATGGCTCCGGCTCCAATTCGTTCCGACTGTCGGGAAAGTGTGCCCGCTATCTCGCTTATACAAGCGGTCGTTCGGGAAGAAATAGCGAGTTGGGGCATTCTATCTCTCTGCTCGGTCCGCCATACGAACACCTACCAGATTTCTCCGGCCGCTCGCTCCCAGACGCAAAGCTTCCCGCCACTCCGCCGCAACCCCGCTGACTGGCGCACACCGGATGACAGACCCATCTGTTTTAATTGTTCCGGTATTGGACACATCGCCCGTCATTGCCGTAATCGCTGGTCGTCGTCTCCTCGGTGGTCGTCTCCGAGTCACTACCGCCAAGTACCAGACAATCGCACTTTCTCGCCCTACACGCCGCCTCGGAACATCGACGCCGACAGTGCTCCACCAAGATCCAGCCGCTCGCCGTCTCCGCAAGGCCGTGGGTCCCGTTCGCCTCTCGTTCACTGCTCTTCGTCCCCATCTGCAACCGGTCGCTTCCCTTCAGGAAACTAGGCGGTGCAGCTCCCGGAGGTGAAGCTGCAACTACGACCCGGCCCACAAATCCTCTGTTGGCCCTGCCTACACGTGGAAACCTACTGGACATTGAAGTTGATGGTGTTCCTGTCACATCTCTCGTTGACACAGGAGCACAGTGTTCAGTTATGAGCGCTGCTCTCCGCCGAAGGCTCAAAAAGGTTCTGACTCCCGCCGTACCGTGCACTGTGCGAGTCGCCGATGGGAGTACTTCACCTGTTCTTGGAATGTGCACAGCACGTGTGACCATTGCGGGCCATTATAGCGTTGTTTTATTTATCGTCCTCGAGCACTGTCCACACGACCTAATTCTCGGCCTCGACTTCCTTTCGAAACACTCTGCCCAAATTGACAGCTCCGCAGGTGTTGTACAGCTGGATCTGCCGCTTCCTGCCGACGCAGACGCAACAACTTGTGCTTCACCCCGCTTATGTTCTGCTGAGTTTGCACGGCTGTCTCCACAGGCGGCTACCAATGTCCTCCTGACGCCATGTCCTCCCGTACCTGATGGCGAGTACGTCGTGTCTCCGCTTACTGACGTGGTTTTGTCACGAAATATTGCCCTACCGAGCACCTTAATCCGGATCCTCGAAAACTGCGCTCGGGTGCCCATCCTCAATTTTGGATTTTCGACGCATGTGCTGCCACACGGCATTGCCGTCGCACTTATCACTCCTTTGGATGAATTTGAGATTTCTTCTTTGGCCTCCGAATCCTTCCTGAGTACCAACGCACCTTTGTCACCCATTCCTTCGTGCTCGACGCCTGCGGACGATGTTTGTAAGATGATCGCCCCTGACCTTCCTTCCGAGCAAACAACAGCTCTTCGTCACCTCCTGTCATCTTATCGGGATATCTTTGATTTGGACGACCGTCCACTTGGTCAGACATCTGTTGTCACGCATCGCATCAACACCGGTGACGCCAGCCCCATTCATAGGCGGCCATATCGTGTCTCCGCAACAGAAAGGGCCATAATCCAGAAAGAGGTCGACAAGATGATGGACAAGGACATCATTGAACCTTCCAGTAGCCCGTGGGCATCACCGGTTGTCTTAGTAAAGAAAAAAGACAACTCGTGGCGCTTCTGCGTTGACTACCGTCACCTCCACAAGATAACAAAGAAGGATGTTTATCCCCTGCCTCGCATTGACGACGCTCTTGACTGCCTTCACGGATCCCAATACCTTTCATCAATTGACCTCCGCTCCGGCTATTGGCAGATTAGCGTCGACGAGATGGACCGCGAGAAAACCGCCTTCGTCACACCGGACGGTGTGTACCAATTTAAAGTCATGTCCTTTGGATTATGCAATGCGCCAGCTACATTCGAGCGCATGATGGACTCTCTGCTGCGCGGCTTGAAGTGGTCTACATGCCTCTGTTACCTCGACGATGTGATTGTGTTTTCGTCTAACTTTGAGAGCCACCTGAGGCGCCTCACGACCATACTCTGTGTTTCGCAGGGCTGGCCTTCAGCTAAACTCCTCCAAGTGCCATTTCGGTCGCCGTGAAATTACCATGCTAGGCCATCTCGTAAACGCCGCCGGAATCCAACCTGATCCACAGAAAGTCCACGCTGTGCGCAATTTTCCTGTACCTTGTTGAACAAACGATGTCCGTAGTTTTCTGGGCTTATGCTCTTAATTCCGGCGATTTGTGAAACAATTTGCCGACATCGCTCGCCCTCTCACTGACCTTCTTAAGAAAGATGCCTCTTTCCCTTGGGGACCACTGCAGGAGCAAGCCTTCTCTACCCTGATCGAGCGGCTTACAACCTCCCCGATTCTGTCACACTTTGACCCTTCTGCGCCTACTGAAGTACGAACTGACGCGAGTGGTTATGGCATCGGCGCTGTCCTCGCTCAACGTCAACAGGGCCACGACCGTGTCATCGCTTACGCCAGCCGCCTTCTTTCCCCACCCGAGTGAAATTACTCCATCACTGAGAGGGAATGCCTCGCGCTCGTATGGGCGGTCGCGAAATTTCGGCCGTACCTTTTTGGTCGGAGCTTCTGCGTCGTAACCGATCATCACGCCCTCTGCTAGCTCTCCTCTTTGAAGGACCCAACTGGACGACTTGCACGTTGGGCATTGCGTCTACAAGAATATACATTTTCTATTACGTATAAGTCAGGGCGCCTGCATAAAGACGCTGACTGCCTGTCCCGCAATCCCGTGGATCAACCGGACGATACCGATGCAGACTCGGACATCAGTATTCTGTCTCTCTCCGGCTTTCTCCATTTTGGCGACGAGCAACGCCAAGATCCTGTTCTTCGAACGCTTATGGAACGCCTAAGCTCCTCGCCTAATGACCCGTCTCTGCGGATGTTCACCTTGCGCGATGGAACTTTATACCGTCGTAGTGTTCGTCCTGATGGCCCGGAGCTGCTCCTAGTCGTTCCAAAGCACCTTCGACTGGCCGTGCTCCAGCAACTTCACGACGCTCCTACTGCTGGACATCTGGGCATCACTCGTACTTACGACCGCCTGCGGCGCCGCTTCTTCTGGCCCGGCATTTATCGCTCTGTGCGCCGTTATGTCACTTCTTGCGACCTGTGTCAGCGCCGCAAGACGCCTGCTATGCCTCCTGCTGGTTTTCTTCAACCAATTGCTATCCCTACAGAGCCCTTCTTCCGTGTGGGCCTCGACCTCCTTGGCCCCTTTCCTATTTCTATGAAAGGAAACAAATGGATTGCTGTAGCAACAGATTATGCCACGAGATATGCTATTACACGAGGGTTGCCAACCAGCTGCACTACAGATGTCTCCGACTTCCTACTATACGACGTCATCCTGCACCACGGCGCCCCTCGCCAGTTACTCACAGATCGCGGCCGCTACTTTCTCTCGAAGGTCGTCGATGATCTGCTCCGCTCCTGTTCTACAGAACACCAGCTCGTTACCGCATACCACCCTCAAACGAACGGCCTCACCGAACGACTCAACCGCACACTAACCGAAATGCTGGCCCTGTACGTTTACGACGATCACCGCGACTGGGACGTCGCTTTACCGTACATCACTTTCGCATACAACTCGTCTCGTCACGATACTGCCGGATTCTCCCCATTTTACCTTTTGTATGGCCGCGAACCCACCTTGCCCTTCGACACGTTGCTACCTTCCGCAGTACAATCACCCAGCACTGGTTACGCTCGCGATGCTATTGCCTTAGCGGCCCAGGCCCAAGAGGTCGCCCGTCATCGCCTCACAGTCTCGCAAGCTTCTCAAAAACGACGCTACGACCTTCGGCACCGAGACCACCATTTTTCACCTGGTTCCCTTGTCCTTCTCTGGACGCCTTCACGTCGAGTCGGCTTGTCGGAAAAACTCCTTTCCCGTTATTCTGGTCCATACCAGATCTTACGACAACTGTCCGACGTGACATACGAGATCGCCCCAGTCGGTCAGCCTTCAGTGTCTCCCAACGCCACCAGCGATGTTGTTCACGTCGCCAGGCTCAAGCCCTATGTCTCCCCTTTAAGCGACGCTCCATAACCTGCACCGGGACGGAGCTAACCCCACCGGGAGGGTGATGTTACGGTGAAGGGAAAGAAGAAGGTGACGCGAACGAGAGGAAGACGAAGTCTCTGGCCGTTGCCTGAACGCCATATTTCTTCGCTTGTAAATATACATCCTTCTACACTCGTGGGCCTGCTTTCTTCCTGCAACATTTCCTTTTCCTTAAAGTCTGACATATCTCCAATAAGATTCCCAATATCAACGGCTAACTTTTTTTTATTGCGATAGCAATTATATGGACACTACACGCGGATTTCTGCCGTGGCATCGCCGTCGCCATCGCCGTGAGGTTCCCTATAGAGTCCTACGGCGATGAAATCGTCACCGCGCGCCGTATGCTGTATGTGCTCGAGGGACGCGCTATTTCACGGGGTACGAACGCACTGCGGAGAACAAACGCGACTTCTTCCATTGCGCGAAAGGTCGTGGGGTGACGGGAAGAAGGGAGGGGAGGCGACGTTTAGCTGCGGCACCAAATGCGCATTTATATAAAAACGTTGCGAGGCGAGAAGGTGGCAAAGACTTGCGACGCTGCTCGACGAGTGTCCCGTTCAGATATCGTCGAAAACGTCCAAGCCGCCCCCAGATGCACCGGCAACAGTCACCAACGCCGTGCACGTTCAGTGCGAATGCGGGCAAAGGGCCGACGGCGTCGACATCAGTTCTGCGCGTTGCTGGCGCTGTTGCATGTCCAATTTTATACAGCTGATAAAACTACTATCCTTACTCCATATAGCTGTCTACTAATTTGCTATCGCAATTGATGCTTCAGCTTTCGGGTGAAACTGCGAAATTTTAGACAGATGGTTTATAGTAAATTAAACTGATGGAATAACGATAAAATATTTTGGGTATTATGTACAGTAGCGCTCATACATTTGGAAACAATGGGAGTGCGTGGAAAATTCTATGTGGGCGCTGTCTGAAGGCGTGGTGTTTTCTGTCGAGAGTTATAGTGCGCATGCACGGCCATCCTTACTGGCTGGCCAGCTCGTTCGCTCGAATTGCGCCGATGCGCGTGCCATTGATCGGAAATTTCGATGGCCACTGCCAATAGTGCTGACGCAATTGCCAATGCTCGAACTTGTGACCGTTTCCGAAATTTAGAAACGCCAGATCGCGCTGCCATTACTAGCGACTGTCGAACAGTGACATTTTAAGGTTCTTAATTACCGTGAACACGCCTCTTTCATTTCTACACACGTTTCTGCCGCCGCTGTCTGTAACACGTTCTGCATAGCGACCCGCTCCCTGCAGAAACCGCTGTCACTGGCCGAATGCCGCTATATTTATAACGGGCTATTCAATCTCTCTCTTTCAAAGCGTCAGGGTTAACTTCCAAGCATCGTACGATATTCGAATGAAAGATTGCACACACAATAACTAATCGACAGCTTTCCTTTTATGGCTGACAGTGGCTTATGCTAGGCGTGTCCCATTCCGCAGGAAGCACGTGTCATGGACCGTCATGGCAGATGCACCAGAAGTGTCATTAGGCGCTTGCATAATTCGAAAACGGCACCGAGTTTGCCTCTCAGGAATCATGGCTGTGGCGTGGACGCTGCTACGATTTCTGATGAACGGACGCACGCCGGTATGGAGCAAACAAACAAGCAGGACAGCGAGAAATGAGGGACGCGCATGCGCACTGCTACTCTCTCGACTGTAGACATCACGTCCCGAAGCGGCGCGCACGTTCCATTTGCGTCTCGCTCCCATGGTCTCCCACTGTACGTTCAAAATTGCTCCTACTGCTTTATCCTGTAGTAATAACAATTTTCTTGGGTTCGTAAAAACAGTGGTACCCCACACAAACAAACAGTAATAAATGTGAGAAAGAATAAGGCCAAACGAAGCTTTACTGTCATGGGCAATGTATTTTTACCTCTGTTTAAGAGGCAAACGGAACGTGCTGGTTTTTCAACATGGAGAGTCGAGAGCAGATACTCTTCGCAAATGATGCCAAGAAACTTACGCGATTTTTCTGGAACAAGTGGTATGCCATTATACAGGTGCCCCACGTAACCTGCGCCCATAGTTTAACATATACCAGTGCCACCTAGGCAGACAGAACAAATGTAATGCTGTTTGCCCTCGCCTAGAGTAAATCAGAGATTGTTTTTCGTATTTCGTCTAATTGCATATGATTGCTTTCGATGCCATAAATTTCTAAATTCAGCCTTCTTCCATATTGCTCTAATTCATTGAGCTCCTTCTTCAGCTTGTTACCTTCCTGGCAACACTTTGCTTTCAACATTCGCAGTCGTTCATTCATGAAGTCATCCTATTTGCCAGAAAGAACCTGAACAGCACACACAATCGCTTGAATAGACGTTTTTAGGGAAAGCAGGGCATCCAGTTTTCCAGCGAGTGGGACCCACAACTCAAGTCTCTTTAATGTTGCCAAGCTTCAGCTCGATACCTAGTGGGTCTCTTTCTACGGCATTTTCTCCCAGTCCTGCTTTTTGTTCTAAAGCCGTACACACCGAGCACTTCCACGGAGCTTTCTTTTGACTGATCACCTGACAGATACACATCCTCCAACATAGCATAATTACTTTGTAAAGATGGACTTGAGTGTGAATGCAGCGCCTTATCTATAGTGGAAGTAGCAGTGACAGAAAACCATTTGAACGTAAGCAGTAAAATGAGGGGAAAATACACCAACCTGCAATGCAAGGCAGATTTGCAGTGCGACGTTTCGAGCTGTCTGTCACCGCTGCTCCAAGATCGGAATGCGGTCGAAGTTGGCAGTTTCCCGCCAGTTGAACAATTCCGGAACCAACGTGGTGCACACGCTCCCGTGCTTGTCACTTCCGTAGCCAATTTTTGCTTGACAATAACTGCGAGGAAGCGTAATAGCGATGCTGGGATATGCGATATCAGGGAAACTCGATGCAGTAGAATCGACAAGGGTCCGGCAAGGATCCAGCTCGGCAGCAAATGTCTGTTTCAGAAGCAATGGGCTGTGTTCACAAGTATCCACAAAAGCAAAGGCAGATTTGTAGCATGATGGTTCGAGCTGCCTGTCGCTGCTGCCCCTAAGAACAGAATCAAAAGTTTTCGGATTGTTTCCAGTCACTGCCACGCTGCATGCGTAACACGCAGAAGCCAGCGTTCCGCTCAGCGACGCTCGCTCAGCGAGTATTAGTATATAGGGACTTTAAGCATTAGTGGTCGTGCAGGCTAACCGGTGAGAAGCGGCCAGCGAAGCGAAGATAAGGCGAAGAGACGGAGAGCCGTTGGTGAAAGGAGGAGCGGAGCCCGCAAGGGAAAAGAGGTTGGAGGGCGAAAGAATAGGAACGCGACTTCACCGACACGTTTCTTATGTTTGTGACGTCATATTTGCGCCATCCACAGCTAGGCTAAGTTTTGGCGCTAACTGTATGCCTGACGTAATTATGACGCGATTTGACACGGCCAGTGGGAAGCATACAAAATTTCCGCCTGCTGATGCTGTGTCCAGCTTCTGCGCCCAGATGCAGCGGCTTTTGACAGGCTGTTATTTCGATCAGTTCATGATCATCGCCGCAAAAACACTTTTGCATTGCTTACGCGAAGGATTCGACAGATTATTAAATGAAATCGACAAGTGAAAGCTTGTAGCGATGCTACATTCATGGCATATTCATTCATGGCATTTTCCTCAAACTGAAGAAAGCAGCAGAACGCGCAGCAGTCATGGTTGTTTTCGCAGCAAAGAGCAAACTTCGGTCCCCGGCGTCAGATGGCCAAGGCCGGCATTTTGTAGCGATGCCTTTCCGGTACTAATGCCTTTTCGCGCTTATCGTGCTTTGTCAGTGGTCAGAGCGACGGTCCGCTCGCGTTATGAAGGGGATCAGCCGGTCATGAGCGGTGGATGATAGGACTAGTATATAATAAGTCGTAAGGCATCGCTACAAAATACCGCCTCAAGTATTTCAGTTCACCCCGTCGGAACATCAGAAATACTGTCACGTAGTAGTGACGGTGAAGAAAACAGTCGAAAAATTGTGCATGGCGAAACTGATTTTTTATTGGGCGAATCTTTGCCCACAAAAGCAATTTGCACTCGAAGCACAGTGATAGCGGCAAACACAGTCGGCGATCGTCGAAATCTTATCAGTGGCGAAACGCGTCGGTTTTTATACATGAGTCGTCAAAGGTTTTAGAGTAATCCCTGGTGCCCGCGTGTCTTCCAGAAAGCACTAGACAATTCGCGTCACTCATACAATCAGATTACATAGGCGTCGGTGACAACAGACAACGGATAGAAGCATCGATAACATTCGAGAAACTTCCGATGCCGACAGGCGCGTCCTATACGCCGAGCGATAACGTTTGACATTTATTAGTCTGTGAAAAGTGCTCACCGGTGAAAGATAAACAAGTACACTTGTCAATACTCTCTTTCCTTTACTGAGGCGTATTGCCACGCCCAAATTTGTTGCTCTTAATAACCTTTGTGTAGGGAAGATACAATAGGTAGCAGCAAGAAAGAAGTGTATTATAAGAAGATTACTACATACAAAGTGGACGTACAAAACCTGCTAACTTACCAGACACTTGAATATTTAACGCAAACAACTACATTTTGTTTTCGTTGTGCTGGGTTTTGCGATGGGTGTATGCGCATTCAGGTTAAAACTAGCAACATAGCTCCTACAAAGTGCAATACTTTCTTGTGCACGTATTTCGTTCTTTATCTGTCATTCATCGTCAAATAATCCGGTTATGAAAGAAACTGATATATGGAATATTACTTCTACTGGCGCTGATCTGATTGTGCCAAAGCTGAATTTAGGGTGGCGTAGGGAAAGAGCCGAGAGAGCGGCGTTCTTCTTTCTGATTTGTATGTGCGAAATTTCCCTTTTGAGCACTTCTTAGGATTGAGTTTGTTATATTATTATGCTGATTCTAAGGAACGCTGACGCAATTATGCATGAAAGGTATTTGCAGGGAAAAGCAACTTCTTTGTTATTTCGGTTCATCCACAATGTATGGACTGTTACAGTATTTCTCATTATGAAAACACCCCCCTCCGGATCAGGGCTCGAAAGTGGGGCAATAAAACCAGTCAAATCGGCTTCATCCATTTTTCGAACACGTTCCTAGCTGTTGTCCATTGTGTAACTTTGTCGATAAAGATTTACAGTTACTAAGGAAGCCTGAGCTTTGAGTACCTCTGTTTACAAGTGGCATGTTTCACGGCAAATTTGATGCTTTTGTGGAGTTATTGCTACACTACAGCCCGATATTACATTAGTGCTACCTTGTACCTATTGACGCAAGTTATACTACACATTGGTAATTTAGCAGGGCGATGTGATTAGACAAGAACAAAAAAATTTATTCATGATCCTGCAGCGGAAAGAGATCATGCAACTCTATCTACAGCAAACTAATCAGCCATCCATTTCAGCTGTTGAAAGACACTCATGGCCGGCCACTTTGGCAGTGAGTGCGCAGTTCGCGCTGTCATTTTAGTCAAGGCATAGCCTATTAATACCCCCGTATATTAGGGAAGCTATTCTCATTTACATTAATATTGTTTCTTTTTAATAAGTGCAATATCAGAGTGCTATGAGTGAGTGAAGTCTTGTGAGAAGTGCACCGCAGCTTGATTGGCGAGTGTGAGTCGAGCTGCGTCGCATATGCTTATTTAATCACACGACCCTATTCTGTTTGTGTTGCTTCTGAGATTGCGAAATATTCTGTCCCGTGCCTCGCAATCTGCACCGTGGGGAGTTTTCGGAGGCACAACTTCATTGTCGGCGACACAGCGGCGACGGATCGCCGTAAGGCACCCTTCTAGGTGGAGAAACACAGAGCGAGTGCATTATGCGAATGATCCGTAGGCGCGCTGGACAGGCCGTTGAAGTAGAATCAGTACAAAATTCCAGAGTAGCGCATCCGACAGAGATCCGTGGTGGCGGCAGCCGTATCTATTCTACGCCACCACGGTGATGCCATTGAGAGGAAATCGCTCAAGGGATAAGACCAGCTTTAAATTTTTGAAGTGCGAGAGCCTTAGTATTTTCTCAAATGGAGGGTTAGTGGAGGCTTTCAGGACTATGTTCTTACGCGCAAGCGTAAGTGGCCCGCCAGTGAACTCGGCGTTGGGAAGTTTGAAGCAGCGAAGGAAGCGACCGTCGAACGAGAAAGGAGTCTGGATGTGGACAAGAGAATCAAGCGGCGGGGAAAGTATGAAGGAGCGCGCTGAGCGCGCGACAAAATAAATACATCTATAGGAAAGTCTAGGTGACGTTGAGCGAAGCGAGCAAGGAGAAAAAAATCACTGACGATTATGATACTCCCTAATTCGAAATTTGAGCGCAGCTGTATACATGTTTTCATTTCGCAATATATTGCCTGGCGCGGACAATGCATCTTGTACCGGAGCTAATTGTGGCGCGTCGGCGTCGCTGATCGGGTGATCGCGGGAGGAAACGCGTGGGTGACGTATGGGCGCGATTCCCAGCAGCCGCCACAGACAACCTCCGCTCATGCAGCGCTTTGTTTCGACAGACGACGCGTGCTACTCTGGAGCCCTATTATAGCCATTGTCGCAAAGCATGCGCGGCACTATGCTTTTCTTCTCACATGTTTGCCATGCCGTCCTGCGCATTCCACCACATTGTACCGATGCACCCTCCTCCTCGCGCCTCTTCGCTCAAGCCGCTTTTTTCATCACCCGTTGAGCTCCGCGTTCGCTCTCTTCTTTGGCTGTGTTCTTTCGCTCCGTCATAAGGTGGGACGCCAACGCTCGCCGCACGATTGGGCGCCTAAAGGCCCAACCACTGGCATGCGTCGGTACGCGCCAATGCGTCAAATGCGTTAAAAGTGTCAGTCGCGAACAGGGTGACGCGTGCCGACGCGTTGAGATTTTGCTGGCTGCCGATGCTAGAAGAAGGGCGACACGAGGCGACGCGAGGCGACGCGACGCCGGCGTCCTCCAATCAGAGGCTGCAATCAATCATAGGTCGCGAAACCTTTGGCTGCTACGCCTGATGATGGCCGCCGTTGCGAAGGCACCGACATCAACGATCGTCAGAGTTCTTTGGACGCACGACGCGTGCGACAGTGTTCCTTAAAGACAGTGTTGTGATAGTAGGTCGACAACGACACGACCAACGACCGTGGGTCCCGTGGAAGTGCGACGAGAATTAGTGCCGAGTTCGAAAGACGGCGCCGAATCAAACCTGCTGGCCCGCTGGGTTCTGCCCATCTCAAGGCAATCGTCTGCTAAAACATCCTACTGAATCACGATTGCCGCAGCGCCTGTGCTTGTATGTATATTTTCTTGTGCTAGAAACGAATGGAAACATGCTTTTGAAGTCCGAAGTCTGGATAATCATCAGTCCTCTACGGCCGATGTTGTTTACATTACGCCTAGGCCTAGTGCGTCCGTCGAGTTCGTAACCGGCGGTGAGCGAGCCGAGCTGAGAAACTCTGCCGAAGGAAATAAATTTTCAGCGCCATTTTGCGCTGCTTTGATTTGAAATATGGCACTCCTGACCTCGTGTGGTGTGTGATGTGGTGGATGCGCCCTGTGGAACTTCGGATGTTGAACCGCGGCATGTTTCGTGTGTGAATTGTGTGGTCTCAGGTGACTCCATATTAACGGGCGAGCTGTGCGCTTGTTCCAGGGGCAAAGATAACTTGCGAAAGCGAAAGACACTAGTAGACGAACAATGGTAAGTACATATTTGGCCATGCCATCTGTTTCAGCTGAGAGGGCGCTCTTCGATTCAGCATGTGTAATCTAGTTCAGTACAAGTTCACAGTACTCCTTCACTCACTTCTTTCAAGTGCAGGCGTCTTATGGGCTAGTTGGGGATGAAGAGCTCGTGCGGCGCTCAAGAACGCTGACGCACCGAAGGAAACATGACACAGCACTGTCATGTTTGAGTCTGAGTCCTAGTACTTGAGCGCTTCAAAAAAAAAAAAAAAAAACGGGTCCAAAGAGGAGCTCGTTGGCCTGCTGCGCTGAACAGGGTTGGAAACCAAAAGTGAGACCAACGGTCACTGAGTGTGTGCCACTGAGTGCGCGACAAGCGAGGGAACAATTTTCAGCGTTCGCAGGCACCGGCGTGTCACGCTTCTTGTCTCGGAGGCTACGCGTAAATTTCTCAGCAGCACAACTAGATGGCGTAGCGTGTCCAGAAAGAAGTGCTAGAGAGGAGGGCGGTTCGCGCGCACCGGCGCGCAATGCATTTCGGACACCACGCGGAGGCCTAGCAGCCACCGCGCTAGATGGTCTCGAGTGTTCTTAGGGAAGAGCCAAAGAGGCATTCCGCTGCATTACATGCCTCATACATAATTCGTGTCGACGGTGGCAATACTTTGTGACATTATATAGATTAATTGCTAACCGCATTAATGTCGAGACTAATCGTGAGATTGGTTGTGCCGCAGTTCTTTTTTCTAGCAGCGGCCAATGTAGCTGTAGTGGCCTCCCAAAGGCTATTTTTCGCCGCGAGAGGTGCAACTTTTCTCGCAGCATTTCTAGTGAGTGTTAGCCTAGCCAGTGTCGTTAAATAACATCAGTAATATCTGCCAAAGGCATTCACGCAGAAACACAGACACTGGCGTTGCCAATGAAGAAAATTTTTCTACGTCAACGGGCACTTAAATTTACAGGCAGGCAGTTGGCTGCGTCCCGTAAATGTCCACACCATTCTTATTGCGTTGGCCCTTCAAGGCATAAGTGGGTAGCCTATATAACGAAACCTTGTAATGCAGCGAAAAAACAAGTTTTCTGGCGACGGATACACATAGGTGTGTTTTGTTTGATTGATATATGTCAGCCTTCATTGCAAGCATTGTCAGCATCCTAATTAGGTCCATCTGCAGTACATTAACAAGAGATCTTGTGCCAGCTGAGCCAATCTCATGCCGCCGAATTTCCTTTTATTGCGATAGCAATTATGCGGACATTCCATGCGTATTCGTGCCGTCGCCGTCGCTGAGAGGTTCCGTATAAAGTCTAACGGCGATGAAATCTTCGCCGCTCGCCGTATGCTGCATGTGCGAGTGAAAGCGTGGGAAGAACAGCTGGCGATCGCGGTTCTATTTCGCGCACGCAAGGGATGAAAGCGGTAAGGAAGCGCGCCCTAGGCATGTATTGCGTAACGCTCCGGGGGGAGGGTAGGGAGGGGGGGGCGCATTCTACTTTGGGTGGTCCGGGTGGCCAAGCGCTGTATCTTGAAAGCCATCTGCGCCGGGGAGACAGCCCACCATGCGCTGCGTTTCCGCGGCTTAGTTCGCGTTATTGCGAGACGCAGCACGAAGGTCGACCCGCTCGCTGCTGCCGCCGTGCTTACTCACTCCAGCATTTTGACAGCGAGTTCCAGCGGTGATCGAGTGAGATGTGTTCATGTTTGCTTGTGCGCGCGTGACACCGTGCTTGTTATTTTAGTTTGTATGCCCATGTTTACAAGTTTATGCGGCCGATATTACTACTATCCTTACTTCGTATAGCTGTCCACTAGTTTGCTATCGCAATCAGTGCTTCCCCTTTCGGGCGCAACTGCTACTTTTTGCATCACTCACATTAATTCTTTATCGCTCTCGGCTTCCATTCTCTTCGCCCCAATCAGATAATTCCAATGGGCCCCCGGTTCGCGCCTAAAGCATTACGTGGCCTGCCTGCCACAACGTATTTCTTTTAATGCCAATTAAAATATCGACTACTCTGGTTTGCTGTGTGATCCAGACCAATGTCTTCTAAGTTCGAACGTTATGCCTAAAATTGTTCGTTTCAATGCACTTGGCGTGGCTCCTAAACTCTCCAGATGCTTAGCTTAACTCCAAGTTTCTGCCTAATTGACAGAATAAGCACAATATAAAGATTGTGCTCTCTCCTTTACCACAATAGCAGTAAGCTTCCAGTCGTAACTAAATTGCACCTGCCATGTGCGCTTTACGAATTTTTCTTCTGTATTTGATCTTATGATCAGGGTTCATGTGAAGATTGGGCATATATGTATAAATGTATATGCAAAGACTCTAGAAACTCCCTACCAATTGCGAATTCTCGTTCTCTTGGCAGACAACGGAACATTACATTTCTATTTTGCATAACGAGCAACTCTTATTCGACTAAGAAACTCAATGATTTTTTTCAAGGCGTCTCCAATTTCACTGAACCGGATGTCATCTGCATACCACAGTATGCTCAAATATTAGCAGTTGATCGTAACTCTTAATCCTTTCTAGTCATAGTTTGCAGATTTCCGTTACAACAGAGTGAACAGCATTCGACATAATGTGTATTCTTGTTTAAACAATTTTGGTCACTATGTTTCCGTATTTATCGTTAAAATGTTAGCCAGTTGTGCATTAGGTTGTGGCGTATAATTGACGTGAGTCATCAGGTTTCTTATTGATGGTCGCCATTTCGTATTATTCTCCAGGTCACTAAATTTTAAAGCGTAACAAGTGGTGCCTGAACCATCCAAAAAAAGCAAGGTTGAAACCTAACGGGGCTTTACTTATCCAGGTGCCATTGAATAAGGATGTCCCACTAAGCAACAACAACAAAAAAACACGGTGGCTTGCCAGAGCAGCAATTGGCCACCATCCGCTAGTGTAACACTTCGCCAATACGGGCCTGATTGATGCCTTATGAATCTTGCAGTTTGTAAAAGTATACGCCAACGTTTTTTTTTTCTTTTTTTGCTAAATAATAGCCTACGACGCCACATGTCCCATCATTAAGCTAGATATATGGACAATTGAAGTAAACAAGAAAGCATCTATGTGCTTGAAGCAGCGTCGTATCCAAAGGCCTGGTGGCGCTAAAATTATCTTACAATATGTGTGACTCTAGGGCATTGGTGCCAAGGTGCCAAAATGCGCAAAAACTCATTAAACTATAGGCGTTACGTATTGCTAGTATTCATTTTAATAAAATTTCAAGGCAATTTATTCATGCTGATGTGTGATTCTCCTTCACCACATAGAGCAGGTTTCATTTTTGGGCGGGTGCATTGGGGAACCAAGTGAACAGTTGAACGCCTCGGCAGATTCTTCCATATTTTTCATGCTTATGTTGACCCTAAAAATAAATAACAGAGACGTTTTAAGACTCTGAATAACACAAGTAAGCGACATCTTTGCACAGAATATTACGGCCTGTACAGCACACTTTAATGAAACGGTAATTACACTGATGTGCAGGTTCCGGGTATCTTATCAGGTTTCTCAGGATACTTTTCTTAATATAATGATGTCGAACTGTAGCTTTAAATTTACTTATATGTCGGTTAAGAGGTAACCCCAGGAGAGACTAGCTCTTCTGCAATTTTTTCTTGGTTAACTGAGTTAGTTATACTAACGCGAGTCAGCACATTTATAGCAGATGAATTGTAAGTGTACAGACTTTATTTTTAATATCGCTGTACTAAATACGAAAAACATTACGACTATTTTCTACACAAGGGGAAGCATTCCTTCGTTTGTATGTTACTTGGAAGCTTTCATGAACACTGGAAGTCGTCTCTGAAAGTGGCCTAATTTAGTTACTTTTACATTGACAGCCCGCGCAGGCTATGAAGCAACGTTTTCGTAATTTTCGATTCAGCGGTAAAAGAAATATGACGTTTTCATGTAGTGAAATGAAAATCTATTACTCAGACTAGCTTGCGGACACACATTTTATTCTGCGAATTATTGTTCCCATTATCCTCGCAAATATAGGTAAATATTCTTGATGGGACCACATAGCCACATTGAGCGTGTTTGAAAATGTTGGTACCCCTCGGCCACTAAACCTATACTAAGTTTACGGGACAACCGAAAACGCAATCACAGCGTCATTTACGCCCATTTGCTCCTAGATGTTCCGCCTAATAGATCGTTGTACATTTGGGTACAATTCAAATAATTTGCACCCATGGCATGCGCCAAACATTCGCCTTTGCAATATGTCGAAGAATATGATGAGCGTAAAACTCATATCCTCGTTATTTTGTATTTATGACAGGAAGCACGCCAATACTCTTGAGGCCAAGAATTAACAGTTGCAGACACCGAATAAGTGGCATGCAGGTGCTTGGGTAGCAGCCCACCAGCTCATCATCATCAGCCTATATTTATGTCCACTGCAGGACAAAGGCCTCTCCCTGCGATCTCCAATTACCCCTGTCTTTCACTAGCTATTTCAAACTTGCGCCTGCGAATATCCTAACTTGATCACTCCATCTAGTTTTCTTCCGTGCTCGACTGCGCTTCCCCTCTCTTGAAGAGAGAGAGAAAGAAAGGTAAACAAAGACAAGGAGGTTAGCCAGTGTAAAATACATTCTGTTACCCTAACGGTCCACCGGTTATCCATCCTACGCATTACATGGCCTGCCCAGCTCCACTTTTTCCGCTTAATGTAAACTAGAATATCGGCTATCCCCGTTTTTTTCTCTGAACCACACTGTGCTCTCTTCCTGTCTCTTAACGTTAGGCCTAACATGTTTCGTTCCATAGCTCTTGGTACGGCCCTTGACTAGTTCTCGAGCTTCTTTGTTAACCTCCAAGTTTCTGCCCCATATGTTAGCACCGGTAGAATGCAATAATTGTACACTTTTCTTTGCAACGACAGTGGTGAGCTCCCAGTCAGGATTTGGTAATGCCTGCCGTATGCACTCCAGCCGAATTTTATTCTATAAATTTCTTTCTCATAATCAGGGTCCCCTGTGAGTAATTGACCTAGATAACCGTACTCCTTTACAAACTCTAGAGGCTGACTGGCGATCCTGAATTCTTGTTCCCTTGTAAGGCTATTGAACATTATCTTTGTCTCCTGCATATTAATTTTCAACTCCACTCTTACACTTTCTCGGTTAAGGTCCTCAATCATTTGCTCTAATTCCTCCCCATTGTTGCTGAATAGGACAATGGCATCGGCAAACCGAAGGTTCCTGAGGTATTCGCCGTTGATCCTGACTCCTTAGCCTTCCCAGTCTAAGAGCTTGAATGCTTTTTCTAAGCTTGCAGTGAATAGTATTGGAGACTTTGTGTCTCCTTGGCGGACCCCTTTCTTCGTAGGTAACTTTCTACTTTTCTTGTGGAGAACCAAGGTTGCTGTGCACTCCTTGTAGATATTTGCCAATATATTCACGTATGCATCCTGTACTCCTTGGTTGCGTAATGCCTCTTTGACTGCTGGTATCTCTACTGAATCAAATGCTTTTTCATACTCTATGAAATCCATATAGAGAGGTTCATTGTACTCCGCAAATTTCTCTATTACCTGGTTGATGACATGGATATGATCCATCGTAGAATATCCCTTCGTGAAGCCAGCCTGTAATCTTGGTTGGCTGAAGTCGAGCGTTGCCCTGATTCTATTTAAACTTACATTGGTGAATATTTTATACAATACTTAAAGCAAGCAAATGGGTCGATAATTCTTTAATTCTTTCACGTCTCCCTCCTTATGGATTACTATAATGTTGGCGTTCTTCCAGCTCTCTGGTACACTGGAAGATGTGAGGCATTGCGTATAAAGGGCCGCAAGCTTTTCAAGCAAGATATCTCCTCCATCTTTGATTAAATCTACTGTTATTCCATCTTCTCCAGCAGCTTTTCCCCTAGGCATGTCTTTCAAGGCGCTTCTAGCTTCATCGCTAGTTGTAGAAGGGGCCTCTGTATGCTGTTCATCACTACTTCGAATGAAAGTAGCTTTGCTGCTCTGGGAACTGTACAGCTCAGTATAGAATTCTTCCGCTGCTTTTACTATGTCCTCAAAATTGCTGACGATATTACCCTGGTTATATTTCAGTGCATACAATTTGCCTTGTCCGATGCCTAGCTTTCTTCTCACTGATTTCATGCTGCGTCCATATTTTACGGCTTCCTCAATCTTTCCGACGTTATAATTTCGAATATGCCTTACTTTCTTCTCGTTGATCAGTTTTGACAGTTCAGTGAATTCCATCTGATCTCTCATTTCGCGACTTTCATGTTTTGTCGTTTCTTTATTAGGTGCTTTGTTTCTTGGGAGAGCTTACCTACTGGTTGCCTTGGTGCCTTACCTCCCACTTCAATTGCTGCTTCTGAGATCAGCCTAGTTACGGTTTCATTTATTACCTCTACGTTGTCTTCATCTTCCTGTTCTAAAGCTGCATATTTTCTTGCGAGCACCAGCCTGAATTGGTCTGCTTTTACGCTTACTGCATTGGCCTGTTTTTAATGACTAACTTTATTGTTTCTCTCTTCAAATTGAGAGAAATCCTAGACCTCACTATAGCCTATGGTCACTGCACTGTACTCTACCTCACACTTGTACATCCTGCACGATGCTGGGATCGGCAGAGAGTATGAAATCTATTTCATTCCTTGTTTTCCCATTAGGGCTTTTCCAGGTACACTTCCTGTTGCTGCGCTTCCTGAAGAAGGTATTTATTATTCGGAGCCTATTCCTTTCCACGAATTCTACGAATATCTCTCCTCTAGTGTTCCTAGAATCGATGCCGTAGTTGCCAATTGATTGCTTACCAACCAGCTTTTCCCCCACTTTTGCATTGAAGTCGCCCATGACTACAGTATACTGAGTTTGCACCTTTCTCATTGCTAATTCAACATCTTCAATAAACTGTTCTATTTCTTCATCATCGTGACTGGAGGTTGGGGCGTAGGTTTGTACAACGTTCATTCTATGCCGCCTATTCAGCTTTATTAGGATGATTGCTACCCTCTAATTATTGCTGTGGAATTCATCAATGTTGCCCGTTATGTCCTTATGTACTAAATATCACACTCCGAATTCTCTCCTATCTGGAAAACCTCTGTAGCAGATGACGTGGCCGTTAGTCAGCACTGTATAAGCCTCACCAGTTCTTCTCACCTCACTAAGGCCAATAATATCCCAGGCAATACCTGGTAATTCTTCAAATAGCCCTGCTAAGCTAGCCTCACTCAATAGGGTGCGCGTGTTGAACGTTGCGAAGTTCAGTTTTCATTGGCGGCCTGTCCGGACCCAGAGATTCTTAGCGCCCTCTGCTGCGTCGCAGGTCTCACCGCCGCCTTGGTCAGGTGCTCCGAAGCCACTGGGGAATGAGGGCCATGGGTAACTTGTAGGAGTCATGACTACGACACTTTTTAATGCTACTGACGAACAACTAACCAGATGATAATACTGAAAAACGGTGATCGTGAGGCGCATCCCATTTTCGCATAATTTTAGGCGGGAAGCTGTAGGTGTAGTTAGTTTCCATTTGACGGGTACCGTGAGCCGCCGTAATGAATCTTATTATACCCTGTGTAAGCATTTACACGGGGTACTATTTGTGCACGCTGAAACTATAGTGCTTAAGGGACACCGGTAGCCCCAGTAAAGCCTGCTGTGCTTGAATGATACGCCTTGCAAACGGCGGTGCCGACATCAATGTAAATGGCAAGGCGCATTTACGGTGCTGCCATCTGCCTCGATGATGACATAGAGAACTAGGGAGCATGGAAACAATTGCAGGAAAAACGATGATTATGGTCAAAAGTTCCCCTGAAGAAACTGATCGATATATGTGGCCAGAATGCCCAAACGCGCTGCAAAAGCTACTTACTTATGTAAGTTCTACGATTACTACAAAGTGGCAGGTCTTTGTAGTCCGTAACTAAGTTATGCCCTCAGCTCAAACTAGGTTCACACATTGGAGATGATCGCGGACGCAGCTGTCAACTAACATATTACTAACATCGAATCACTACCTAGCCAGCATCCGCACGACAATGAAGAAAATACAGAGGACAACGATGGCCCTGCTCTCGTTCATCAGTGTGTGGCTGAGCGCGAAAACGCGTCTGAACACCGAAAGTGCTCACTCGCCGCCAATGACGCAACAATTTGAAGTACATATCAGGTGCTTGTCTTTTTATTTCAATGAACGAAACGAGCGGTATCGAATGTAGTGGCTTATATGATAAAGCGTTTCCTCACCATCTTTCTTGCCAACAAGAGAAGCCCTGATTTCGCTTTCGCCCGTATTGTAAATTGTTTCACGGTTACCCAGTGTGCTCAGCAACAATGGAATAAATATGATCTTGCGATACGCATTTTGCAAGATGAAATTTCAATTTGCTCGGTCTTGTGAATGCAGCTTATATATGAAAATTTTAATTTCGGCCAAATTCGATCGTCACATCGAATTTCACATTAAATGAATGCATGTTTTCCATAAAAAAACTCCTAACCTGTTTCGCTGAAGCTTGTTGCCTATGATCAAGAAACCTGATACTTATCGCCTGCAGAAAACAAGACTTCGATCTAAGACATAATAATATTTTAGACAGAGTCGCAAAATGTGGAAGTTTGAAAATAATTAAACAACAATGCAGCGCCATTCGTGTCAGTGTAGAGGCACCTCCTCTCACGTGCGTTTTGTAGTTTATAAATTAAGTTAGTTGAGGTGCGAAGCGAAGCCCGTGGAGCATGGCACTTGGCCGGAAAAATGGGCATGTGCAATTATCCCGTTTGACCACAAAAGGGCGGTGCGGTTCGGAGGGGGGTAGTGGGAGAGGCCCAAGCGAAGGAAAAATATGAAAATATAACGTTAAGTACAACAACAGAACGTATGTAGAAGCAAGTGGCATAATTTTCTTCGCGTCTGATAGCGTAAAAATATGTGGTATTCAATCACTTATTATACAGCGCCCCTGAAAATGAGATCTAGTGTTTTTTCAGGCGCTTTAAACTGCCAGATTTATGGCGATGGTGCGGTTACCATTTGCTCACTATTTTCAAGGTACACCGTGTCATGGAAGTGCTTCGTAGGAGATTTAAGTCAGCAAAACGCTTGTACTGGCAAAAACCATCCCCGCAAGCAAGTAGGGCCGGGCGCGAGTGCGTTTGAATGCAGACGCACTCAGCGTTGACGTGCTTTATGACGCTCCTGAACGGAGCACCACTGTGCTGGCAACGGGCATCCTGTGTTATCTCGGTGGCGCTGAGGAATCGCAGGTGTCAAAACGTGACGCACTATGCTTTTTCAGAAGGTCGAGCAAGCACCATATTGAATGCCCATTCGCTTTTGCGTTGTTTACTTGATGCAACGCAACACGCGCGCGAGGCAACGATAGGCGCCGACGATGTAGCTCCCGCGCTAGTGAGCACGCGCCAGTGGAGCACGGCAACGCTTGTGGCTCTCACGTCCGTAGTTTCTTCGTAGACACCATAGAGCTGCTGCTGCAGCTTCTAAGAGAGGAGGTGGAGGGGCACAGTTGGCGCTACTTTATTTTTTAAATGAGAAGCATTTCTTGGCGAACATTTCCCCCCTTAGATCTATCTACCTATCTATCTATCTATCTATCTATCTATCTATCTATCTATCTATCTATCTATCTATCTAGCCGCCTACGTCTTGGTCCTCTCATGGTCGTTTTGTTAACTTGATATGTAAGTAGAATGGGCTCGCACATGGGTACAATGTGAAGGAAACACTAAAGGATGATGGTAGAAGTCATAGTCATGAGCATGATGCAGCAAAAAAGAAAATGACTCAGCGAAAAGTGAATAACACTCAAAAATCATTGGAATGGGTTCACACGTGGGTACTAAGTGAAGGGCACACTAAAGGATGATGGGACAAGTTATAGTCATGAGCATGACTCAGCAAAAATGAGAATGATTCAGCGAAAAAAGATTAACACTCAAAAAACCACTGAAATGGGTTCGGACATAACTGATAGGTCATGTGATGACCTATGAATGTCATGACATGCATGTCATGTAGGTCATGCAACAGCTGCCTACTGGTTGTCGTTTTCTTAACTTGGTAGGCTCCCCGCACCCTGCTTCGCATAACATTGATTCGCACAGGGCATGGGATCTGCCGGCTTTTTTTCCAGTGGCTTTAGCCGGAACTAGAGTTACTCTATATGGCTTCCGCAAGAACCCATGTACAGTAACTCTAGCTGGAACAAGAATCTAGCGCTATACGATGGCGTAGACTGAAAGCACAGATTCGCCTAGCGACAGCCAAAACATATCGCTGTTTGACACTTACCGTCGCACTAGCGGACCGACGCTAGGCTGCGCTGACTATGCCAAAATCTACGCTTCCCGCTGGTCGCGTTTCTTTTCATCGCGATAGTACAGTTTGCGCTGTCATCATTGCTGTGCCGTCACGTTCTCTCGTTTTCAAATAAAATAGAAGCAGAGCCTCTATTCTGTACATTCCGCCATTTTCTTCGAGGCATGAAGGTAGGTGCGACGCTTACAAAATGGCGCTAATGGCTCCTTTTTGCTTTCGTAACGCGACGCAAATTTGACGTTTCGTCTAAGAAACTAATTTAGGCATTGAACCTAGCGTACTTGATAAAGCAAAACAGTTTTCCTCCCCAGTAAAAATAAAGCAGCTAGCTCAAAGCGTACGATTGTTCTGTCAAAATCCTTTCTCGCTTCCGTCGTCTGCATGCGCACAAGCTGTCGTCGGCATCATTAGCTAGGATGCGCGTCCTCGTGGGAATAGAATGAGTCATCGTATATTGGAGCCCACGGGCTTGCTTTCTACCTGGAGACAACATACGCGACCTGTCAGTAATGATAAGCGCTCGCTCTAGGCCGCGTTATCGCTATCTCGTGAAACGCAAGTGACGCAGCCCTTCTTGTCTCGCTGAGAAGCGGCCGAATATCATATCTCTTGTGCACTTCGCTGCTTGCTCGCACCGCGAGTGCAAACTTCAAGGCGCCGTCTTGCGTACATATTTTTTTATAAATTAAAAAGTCACCGTTGTCAGAGCCTTTGACAGTCATTAATTTTGATTACGATACAAACGCAGTAGTGAAAAGTGCAAAATGTCGCAGAAAGTTTCCTAGTTCCAACCAATATTATTTCAAATAAACGTGCGTTTAATAAAAATGTGGGTCAAAACAGAAATTCCAACACCACCCGATAGCGATGCAAATGCTATGAGCACACGTTGTGAACAAAGATTCTCATGGCCCCAAATGACAGGGCGTGCGTCTCTACCGACATTGCATGTGGCCGCTCATTACCATGATTCGCGCAGCTCGTGGCACTGCAATTTATGGCCGAAAATCTCTGCAATGGCGGTCCAGCGCAACGTCACGCAACGTCAAATTGACGTTTACGAAACGGCCCTTCCTGTGACGTTCCTCACGGGATATTCCTTCAGCCAATCAACAAGCTGACATGCCGGCTATCGTGGAACGCCAGAACATATTCGGGAAATTGCAGATATGCATTGCACAGGCTTCTGCACACTACCGCTCACTTTCTTTTTAAAGCGCTAAAGTCGCAATATAGGTAGCAAGACAGAGAGACAGAAGAAAGGGGAAGGGCTGGGAGGTTAACCAGATGGTGCCAAGGATCACAAAAAAGTATTAGTCGATACAACTCGCAGCTCCACGTCACGTTTCGTCGTTCTGATGAAAACTCAAAATTGCATTTTGCAAAACTTCCGTTTCCCGGCACAAATTTGAAAACACGTGACCTCTCGACAGCCAGTGAGACAGCCAAGACGGCGGTTAATGGCGGCCGTGCAGCCGTCATGCGTGTCGAGAATAGCACCTCAGAACAGGAACAAAAATATGGCAGTATAAGGGGTGCACGATCGCACAGCGCGATCAGAGCGGGCGTGCGGGCCTGTCAATGGTGATGAGTGGACTGCACGCACTATACCTTCAGTTATGCTTCGTCCGCACGCTCCGCTGTTCGCTTTTCTTTCCATCGCCATAGTATCTATAAAGCGAACTACATGGACGTTTTCGCCTTTAGCATCTAGACAAATGTGGTCGTCACTACTGGTAATCGAACCCGCAACTTCGGGCGCAGCAGTACAGACATAGCCAATGAGCCCCCACGTTGGGTATGAAGCACATCGCTTTCGCATTTCTAAAGAATTGCGCGTTTGATACATCATTTATTACGTTCGCGATGAAGGATAGGATGCTGTTGTACTCACCCAACTTTCTGAAATGCTTCCGTCGAAGCTATACGTGGCACTACCAGCGGGAAGATGGTGGTGGTAGAAGATGCAAGGGCACACAGTCCGGAACTGCACACAGCCGCAAGGTGAATAGACGCCACGAACCACACGCACGAATGGCAAACTCGCACTACACGAGATTTACACATGAAGAGTTGCGGGATACGCACGCGCAGGAATAAGCATGTGAATTTACTATGCCGCCACAAAGTGGAAAAACAGGAGAGCCGCGGCAAAGCTACATATACAGCTCCATTGGGGAAGACCACGTCAGTGCTCGCCAAATGGCGCGGTCGAGCAATATGGCGCACACAAATTCTTATTTGGTTCGGGAGCGTGCACGACCGGTTTATTTTCGACTAAACGGGGTGGTTGTCCAAGTTTGCGCGAAACAGGCTTGGCTTCACCCTGGCCTTTAAGATAGCCAAAACAATATTTCTATAGCTCTGCGGAAGCTCAAACGGAGCCTTATCGGAAGACTAGCGTGCGTCATAGTAGCACGCAAACTATACTTAGGCTGCGCAGTGACAATTGGAGACAGTAGCCAACCGCGGCTGCTGCTTTTACACGGCGGCCACACCTCGGGGTGCGAAATGAACGTGTCTAGGAAGCAGCAACGCGCTATCGGGTGAAGCAGCAACGCGCTTTCATGGATGCGATAGCGCTGTCCGCCAACTTTTGTCGTCGTTGGTAGAGGCGGCCGCAGAAGATTTAGGAGCACGGCATACTGAAAAAAATCGTTCCCCCTTCTATTCCGCGAAAATCGATGACAAGCGAAGCTTGTGTCGTTATAGGCCTAACCATCCCCTTTGTCTTCAGCATTGTGTTTACTGGAGTGTGCCCTTGTTATTAATGAGATGTGCACTGTGTGGATAATGGAGGCATCAATGGAGACAAGTTGGTAGTGAAACACATGTTTATTGAACATCGGAAATTTCACCGGTAAATTTTGTGAAAGTGAGCAGCGAAGCCTTGTGATCGCTGCGGTATACTGCATGGAGTTCGGTCATCTCGATGTAACACATGTCGTTTGCAAATGTCAAAATTACACACGTACGTCTTAGCGTAGTGGTTACGTTCCCAATGAACTCTTTGAAAACTCTTTGAAAAGGTGGTGCAGTCTGGCTCTCGAACCACATAGAACTAAACATGTTCCCCTCTAACATGTTCGGTTTCGGACCCCACGTGTCGGCGCATGACGTTTTTCTACTACTAAAGCACGAGGTCCTGCACCCCAACTAAGGTTCAGACGATAAATCTGTATTGGCATTGGATATCAAAAAGGCCTTCGACAACATCTCCCACCACACTATTTTGCAGGGACGGCAAGCGGTAAACTGCGGCGAAAGAATTTAGAACTTCGTGCGCTCGTTCCTCAGTGATCGCACGGCTACAATCGGACTAGGCTGCACGAGGTCCGACACCTTCAGCTGTCCCGACAGAGGCACCCCTCAGGGAGCTATACTCTCTCCGCTGCTATTTAATGTGGGGATAAGAAAGCTAGCCCTGGAGCTAGATAAACATCCGAATCTCGGCTGTGCGATATATGCCGATGACTCACGCTTTGGGCTCACCAGGGGTCCTACGGGGACAAGCAAGACACTCTTCAAAAGAGATGCAGTCGTGGAATACACGAGGGCGGCGGACATGTGCATGTGCGCACCCGACAAATCGCAAATCATTCAGCTGCGTGCGAAATACGCAAGAAAGAAATACTGTGTGCCAATCACTCTGACTCTCGACGGGGCGCCGATTCGAGTTCGAGAAGTGGAGACACTCAGAATATTGGTGATGTGGATATAGCACAACGCAGGAACATCACAAATCCTTCAAAAACTAAAGGCAGTCACAGGAAACGTTGCCAGGATGATACGGAAAGTGGCAAGCAGAGACGGCCTAACTGTGGGAGAGGCCATCAGCCTGGTCCACGCATTCGTATAATCAGCCGGATCAAATACGCCCTTCCGTATCAGGCCTTGACAAACCACGAGATAATATTGGCAAGCACAGTAATCGGAAGAGCCTTGAAAGCCGCCCTTGCTCTTCCCGAATGCGCTAGCATAGAAAGATTTGAGGGACTAGGCCTGCACAATAGCTTTGACGAGTACGCAGTCGCAATGTTATATTCTCAGAAGGAACCACTTTGTTGTTCAACTCAGGGCAGGAAAGTATTGGCGAGGTTAGGGTTCACATTGAGGCCCCAGTACTGCGGAGAGGAAACGGCACAGATCGACCTCACTGTTCGATCGCATATTGCGGTGGCCCCAATTCGAAAGAACATGCACACGAAGTACCATCCCGGACGACGCAGAGCAAGGGCAAAGATTTCATAAACGTTTTGGCATGGGACCGGGAGTGTATTACACGGATGCTAGTCGAGCCAGCTCCGACACGTTCACTGTAGTCTCTAAGTGTCAGCACAGTGTAACAAAGGCATCCTTCAAAACCTCCTCGGCATGCGTGGCAGAAGATGCAGCCATCGCCTTGGCCATTGAGGACGCCGCACGCCAAACCAATTCGGCTGTCATATTATACGACTCGCAAGAAGCTTGCCGCCTGTTTCTAAACGGGACGGCACCCCAGTCCATAGTCAAAATTATAGGAAATAAACTAGCAGGGCACCACACAATCATATGGTGTCCGGCACACGAGGTACTCGTCGGGAACGCGAGAACAGACCGCATTGCTCGAGGATTAAACGTCCGAGCAACGGCAGAGCCCAGCGACGACCTTCCACCGAATTCTCGTGACATCCTTTTACAGCAAAGGCAGGAGCGGAGACGTTTTGGACATCCTCACTCGAATTTAAACAGCCAACAGGAGAGGGACTGGCGTCCTATTCAGACGAATACATACCTCCACCTGCACCAACTACACAGAATACATCATACAAGGTTTATTGACGCCCACACTAAGACACATCACATGGGAGTGTCCCAAGACGCCTTCGCACATAGACAGCCCAATATACTCAAGCATCCACTCATGAGGAATAGGCAGTGGGGGGCATGGCTTGCGGACGAGGGCCGGCACAGCCAACTGGCTCTTCTGGACCAAGCCCAGCGAGCCACTCGTGCTAGAGGAGTCCTGGAATAGGGGCCCAAACCATCGTGCCTTATTTTATTTATTTTCAATTAGGTTTTATTCACTCACTCACAATGAATGGCTCATACCCCCCGTAAACGCGGCCTACTCATTACGGCCACAGAAGAGAAGTGAAGATCTACGCTGGAACGATATGAGCGGTGACGGAGCCACCTGTGAACGAAAACGACGATGACGATAGCGGGAGCAATGGCGCTAGCGCGTTCGCGTGGTTGCGCCAAACGGCGCCAACGTGCGTGCTGTGGAAAAAGACGACGACGCTCGAGCCATTGCTGATGATGATAGTTTCTGCGGTACATCACCGGTGCAGGCTAGCGTATACAAGCTTCGCTTCACAATTGTTATTTAGCGGAGGCGATGAGGTGACGATTCTCCAAAACACCATCTGCCGCTCAACGCTGCCGGACTAGGCGTATCCTAATATTCAATATTTTATGCAAAACTTGAATGGCTGCTGCTCTTGGATTCATGTACAACCCGAGAGTTCACTATTTGAAGTTGTTAAATATTGGCTTCTTTTGATTACATAAGAGATAAGACTCATTGGGATCTCTAAGCAAAGAAAATAACGCAAGTGAGGGCTCTTACGAATTATCTTCTTGAAGGAAAAATGTGAGTGTCCCGCAAGGGCACCCGTTCTTGTATGAATGCATGGGGCAGGTAGCTTCTGGTCACAATAATTTTTTTACACTAATAACAGTGGTGCCCATCTAGACAGCCCACGTGCGTTTTTTTATAAACATAATATTCATCAGAGAGCACCGTCCTGAAAGGTTCCGCATTTATGTGGGTAAGCTAGACAAATATGAAGTATAGCGCCTGGACCATCAACATATAATGTGTATGTCTGCTGCAGGACGAAGGTTATTCCGGTGGAATTCTAGGTGCCCTTGTTCTCTTTTGCGGATTTGTTCATATGGCTGCATAGGCCAGATTGTTCTCTACTGTCTGATATTTTGTTTACCTTCCTTTGGCGCACAATACCTTTCTATAAGAAACCACCGATTATCTGTAAACATGCACATTTAGCAATAAGGGCACATGCAAAAAGTGAGACACGTTGACGACGGCAAGGGGGCCTTCTATTTTGTGCGCGTCGCCTTAGCGGCAAATATGTGTTTCAAAAAGTACCAGCTAATCCAGGTTTTCTTGTTAATAATTACAACAATGTCCGCTACGATGCTACTTCCAATAATCAATACTGCCACCCTCTTGTGTCATTTCGTTAGGCGTATAATTTTTGTAACATGGCACGTTGCGGGGTACGTAGCTTCCTTTAATGCAAAGGCATAATATGGCTCATGAGGCGCAATATCTGGAGTTGGCCTGGCCACGCCGAAAATGTCCAATTGATCCAATCGAGGCAGTTGAAGACGTCAATTATAGCAAAGATAATTAATGCAGGGTCAATTAAGATAAATTCATTACTGCACTCACACGACCATTGTTCGGAGTCCAAACGGTGGCCGTTGCTGCTAATAAGGCGAAACTAATTAATGCCCAAAAATTAAGATGGAGTTAACTAAGGCCCCCGAACCCCCGACCTTTAGTATAAAGGCGTAGTTAATTAAGGTACAGTTAATTAGGACACATGCCTAATTAGGTTAGTTTAAAACAGCACTCAAAGCCACGACCATTGGTGGGAGTCGAACCCATGACTTCGTTGTTAATTAAAGCGAAGATAATTAGGGCACAGTTCATTAGGCTATAGCGAATTAAGACACTCGAACCTACGACCTTTCGTAAGAGTCGCACATTTAACCTTTGGTACTCGCAACGCTTTCGCATTCATAGACGTATGGATTACTAAGTGCCGTTGAATTTTTTTCAGAATGCTCTTGTGTCCCGCAGATTAGTACCCTCATGGTTATTGGTGTTACATGTGTTACAGCAGACTACGGGAGAGGCATCTGATTTTCAATTCTGTGGTTTTACGTGCCAAAACCACAATTTCATTATGAGGCACGCCGCAGTGGGGGACTTTGAAATATTTTTGACCACCAGCGGTGCTTTAACGTGCCCTCAATGCACGGGACACGGGCGTTCGTGCATTTCGCCCCCATCGAAATGCGGCCGCCGCGGCTGGGATTTGATCCCGTGACCTCGTGCTTAGCAGCGCAATGCTATAGCCACTAAACCACCGCGGCGGGTAGGAGCTTCTTGATGACTCGGATGCATGGTGAGCCTAGCAGCTGTACCTGCTCGCCATTGCTCGGTTAGAATGAATGCACCAAAAATCATCACGCATAGCCTATGTTATGTGTACTCCAGGGGCGATCCCTCTCGGAGTGTTATCGGATTACTACTGTCTTGACGCCCGTGAACATAATCTTATGCAACCAAGTTTTCTAAATACTACGCACTACTGAGTTCTCTGTTATTCGGCCAGCCCCTCTGTTGCCTTGTTACCCGTTCTGTAACTCTAACAGAGTACTGGTCATCTGCCCGGCGCATCACATGGCCCAACCAGCTCATGTTCTTCCTACTAATCTCACCTATATATCAGTGACACCGCTTTAGCAATATTGTCGCCAGATTTAGCGAATTTGGTTTCTATTAAGGGAAGGGTATTGTACCGGCGAATTTTTTATCGGCGTGATAAAACGTCTGGGGACATTTTAGCGACTTCTACGTGATGAAAGTTACTTCATAAATGGCATTCAAAATCGCATATATTTTTTCCCTGAAAGCTACATGAAAGTGGCCGAATTTGGATGTGCGACGCGTGGGCTCTCTGCTCCAGATGAAGCAACGGTCTTTACAATGTGCCTCTAGCATGATGTCCTTCAGATGATTCAAGTTGTGTGCACAAAATTCATGTATTTATTTCTAAGACGAAAGCCTTATATGTCTCATCGTTCAGTCGCCCTTCAACGTCCTCGAGCGAAAACTGTGTCGTCCAAGCAAAATCGTACACGATGACGACTCGGTGCCGTAATTTATTTACTACACCACCCCGGCATCGTGTTGGGGATGGGAAATGTACATAGTCGATTCGCAATGGCCTCACACATGTGGTGAACAAATTTTTGGCGCGGTCACGAATCAGTTGAGCGGATGCTCTTCGCCGCTTTCCTTCTCCCCGCGGGCGCGACTGGCATGTCTTGCGTGCCTTCTCCGCTCGTGCACCGCCCGTGACGTCACACGATGCGGTTCGCTCGGCTGCTCGGTCATACTTAGGTTTCATGTTTGCGTAAATAAAATTATTTTCTAATTTTAGGAAAATTTTGCTATCAGACGCATGACAGGGGCATCTCGGGAACCAAAAACTCCATTACTCTTCATGGTAAAGTTCACATTAAGCGAGTCACATTATCAAGACGTCCGAAGCACGCGAGAAACATCTCGCCGAAATTTTTGATTTAAATCGTGCCTGCCACGAGCCGCAGCACGCCGAGCAGCGTTTAGGGGCCCAAGCGCAATACATTTGCCCAGATGGATGCATGGCTTCCGGGACGTGAAATATGATACAGACATATTTTCAACGGTGAATCATCGCATCAATCGGACAATCATGTACGTCGCCCTTGTCTTCTTCGGAATCGGCACTTGGTTGACACTCACTTTTTTTCATGCGAGATTCTTTATTAGCGTCTCGACGAGTTGGCGTAACAACAGCTTCACAACCATGAACTGCTATAATATATGAATTTGATGATTGTGGCATAGCTTTTGGTCAGTAACAACGCGCCTAAAGAAGGGATGTGAAGGAC
>NC_051164.1:69880769-69906608 GCF_013339745.2 Dermacentor silvarum | reverse complement strand
CCACTTGCGTGGTCGGAAAAAAAATCTGGGATTTTAAGAGCCAGAACTGCAATACGATCATGAGGCACGCCGTAGTGGGGGACTCAGGATTAATTCTGACCACCTGGGATCCTTTAAAATGCACCTAAATTTAAATAAACGTGTGTTTTGCATTTCGCCCCCGTCAAAATACGTCCGCTGTGAACGGCCGAGCGGTCTCGGTCCAGATTTCTTCATCATCGCGGTTCGCCTCAACACTTCATTAGGTTCCGCTTTTTAATATTTGCCTGAAATTAAACACCGCGCATTCGCAACAAAGCGCCAGTGGTCCCACTTATCACCAGATGCGAACATATTGGCAACCCTGCAAGTAAGCGCCTACTCTCGGTTGCGCATATATAGCGCCAGATTGTACACAGTGGCGCCGCGTCTAGGCAGCTTTGGGCAGCGTATGAACCTCTCCCATAGCGTGACGGAGGATTTTCGTGACCAAAAAAGATGGAAGGCCTCTGGTATGAGTAAGGACAGTAGTTTTATCAGCTGTATAAACTTGGACATGTAGCAGAAACAGCGATGCGCAGAACTGTATCGACGCCGTCGGTGTTTTTCACGCGTTCGCACCGAACGCGCGCGGCGTTGGTGAGTGTTGCCGGTGCCTCTGGCGGCGGCTCGGCGCTTTTCGACGAGATCAGAAGGGGACAATCGTCGAGCAGCGTCGGAAGTCTTTACCACATTATCGCCTCGCAACTTTTATTGCGATAGCAATTATATGGACACTCAAAAGCAGATTTCTGCCGTCGGCGTCGCCGTCGCCGTCGCCGTAGCCGTCGCCGTCGCCGTGAGGTTCCGTATGACGTCAATGGGGATGAAATCGTCGCCGCGCGCCGAACGCTGTATGTGCGAGTGAAAGAGCGCGATGGGCGCGCGCTTTTACGGGGAATGAACGCACGGCGGAGAACAAACGCGCGTTCTGCGCCGTGCTGCCTTAAGGGCTGCAGAAGTAGGCGTCTCTTTCCTCCTTTACAATCACCATATATGTAGAGCAAACGCGCCTTCTTCCGACGCGCGAGAGGCCGTGGAGGAGGGTGGAGGAGGGGAGGGAAGGGAGGCGACGTTTAGCTGCGGCACCAAGTGCCTATTTATATCAGAGGCTCCGGCAACAGTCACCAACGCCGCACGCATTTTGAGCGAACGCGGACAAAACGCCGACGGCGTCGACAACAGTTCTGCGTGTTGCCGGTGCTGCTGCATCTCCAAGTTTATACAGCTGATAAAGCTAATATCATTACTCCGTATAGCTCTCTACAAATTTGCTATCGCAATTGATGCTTCGCCTTTCAGGTGAAACTGCGACAACTTTTTTATATAAATACGCATTTGGCGTCGCAGCTCAACGTCGCCTCCCCTCTCTCCCTCCCTCCCGTCCCGTCATGGCCTTTCGCGCGGCGGTTGATGTCGCGTTTGCTCTCCGCCGTGCGTTCGCTCCCCGTGAAAGCGTGCATCCATCGCGCGCTTTCACTTGCATGTGCAGCATACGGCGCACGGCGACGATTTTATCGCCGTTGGACGTCATACGGAACCTCACGGTGACGGCGACACCTTCGACAAAAATCCGCTTGTAGTGTCCATATAATTGCTATCGTAATAAAACCGTTAGAACGTACGTCAGGCGCTAGCATTATGGCCAACAACGATACAGTAGATTTCTAGCATAGCTTCCAGCGTAGTGCCAAATGGGATACATGTGCACATGTTAGTGCACATTTGTCTGTTCCGGTGATATGTCAAAGCAATCAATACAGTAATAACGTACGCATATGCTCGGCCACACAGGCCTAGCGCCTGTGAAGGACTCAGTGGGCTCAGAGCATTTGGCACATACTTTAAGTGAACGAGAACCTTTGATGAATTTATAGAGCAGGATATCAGTCTGCGAAAAACCACCTGATGTTATCGATTCAGCCTAGATAGGGGAGAAAGTAAAAAAAAAAACATGTGGTTGATCCCTCTTATATAGGAATCGGTATAGAACACGAAAGTGAAACGTGTCTTCACAGAAGTAGTGTAATGTTTATTGCACATTGATATATAATATCTATTGGTGTTTTGTGGCTAAAGCGCCCTTAGGCGTTGATGCACCCACGCTGACGCCTGGTGGCACGTCTCCTCCATCACGACTACCAACGTCGATGACCATGAGCAACCGTCGTGCATATGGAAGCTGCACTACGCTGCACACGCTAGCACAACGCGAAAGACGAAGCACGTAACTGACACACTAATACAACGCGCAAGACAAAGCACGTAACTGAATCGTCACCGAGTCAAATCAGCGCGTACAGCGCGTCGTAATTGCAGCCTCCGCGATCAACTTCAGAAACATTTTCAGAGCTAATTGCGGAGGCCACGCTCCGCTGTGCTGAGTACGGTGAACGCCACCTAGGTGGCGTTGGTAGTGCTTCTTGATGCCAGCGTCCCTTCGAATGCTGGCATCGAGGCGTCGTAGTGCTGAGACCACCGAAGCGTTCACTGTCGGTGCGCGTTAGTGTCATAATGCAGTACTTCTCTTTTCTGCTCGTAGGCGGCGGCACCGCCCCGAGCAAGAGCGCGGGTACACGGAGGAGTGTTAGATATATAAGGCGCGTCTGTGTAGCTCTCTCCAAATGCGTTTGTGGCGCAATGGGTTAAACGCTCGGCGATCTATCGTCGCGGACCGAGAGGTCGTGGGTTCGGTTTCCAAATTTTGCATGTTTGTGGAACTTTTTCTTCTGGTTTCTTTCTTTGTATTATGTTCTATGACGTATTTCCGTGACGGAAATACGTCAGTGATGTCTTGGTGGACCCCGGCCTAAAACACTTTCGTGTTAAAAATGAAAGCTGTCGAGCAACTTCCTCACGCACAAGCTCCTTAATCTGTGACAGAAGCACCGGGTGGTCGCCGCCGATGGTCAACGCAGCGAGGCATGTCTGTTGACGTCTGCCGCCGAGCTAGGACTCGCTGCTTACGAAGTTCGTCGAAGCTCTGGCACAAGGTCACGAGTTCAGACACGGTGCGTGGGTCCTTGGCGAGCAACATCTGAAAGGCGTCGTCGTCTATGATTTTCATAGGCGTCGTCTATGTGCTTTATCCTGTCTTGCTCAATCATAGAAGGATTCACGCGCTTGCACGAGTCAATGACGTCTTCAATATAGCTCGTGAAGTTCTCGCCCTGCTGCTGCGCACGTCCGCGTAGACGCTGTTCAGCGCGAAGCTTGCGCACTGCGGGGGGACCGAACACTTCCGCGAAGCTCGTCTTGAAAGTCCTCCAATTGGCGAAATCTGACTCATGGTTACGAAACCAGAGGTTTGCGACGTGTGTTAGGTATAGAAGAGGACGTTCCGTAGTTTCGTACCGTCGTCCCACTTCTTGTGCGCGATCACCCTTTCAAAGGACGATAGCCAATCTTCTACGTCATGGTAATCGGTGCCGCTAAAGAAAGCGGGATCGCTCTGGCGCAGCACGCTTGACACGATCACCGATGGAGCTTGGGCCGCGTCTTGCTGGGTGGCGTCATCAGGCATTGTCGAAGCAGTGGTGGGCAACGTCCAGCTTCGGAGTTCCAGGTATGAAGAGGGTACCCAGCACCTCCACCACTTTGATAGGGAGATTTACTGACGGCAAGCGGCAGGCGAAAAACCAGTACAGTCGCAAGAGAGCAACAGTCTCGGCGCCCAGAGCTCGTGATCGGCGCTCACGCCCTACATCTATGAGAGCACCCCACTACTGCTTGCTCCCTGTTCTTCTCCTTCACTACATTCCGAACTTGTAACAAGCGTACAAAATCACTACAGTACATCTTATTGACTGATACACGTGTAAAATAACTATCATAACCAACTGCATACTGTATATATTGAATTCGAAGCGCTCGCTGCCACAGTAACCGCTTGCGTTTAGGATACGCAACGTTCAGGAATTCTTATTTATTTGTAGAAGCCTGCGTCTACGACAGATTCATGTCCTCGCACAGTCCTGTTTTTTGGCGATGTGGCTTGCTTTGGGGATTGGTGAGCTGGAAGTGATTTATCAAGATAACAGTAAGCAGCGGCAAGTGCTAATACAAATTGAGAAGGTTGATATTTAAGATGGCACTGCGCCAACGTTGAGAAAAATTCACTAAAGCAGGTCTACACATTATCGAGCCATCGAGAACAGATTGTTTAAGAACAGATAGATAGATAGAGAAACTTTATTAGTAAGATAGAGTTTTGTCTTGCCCCAATGGGGCATCGCTTATGGTCAGGGCCCCTAGTCCAGGGCTCCGCTGGCTCTTGCCATCTTCTCTGCTCTCTGGATCAGCTTGAGCTGGTCGTCGACACTAGGAGGCAGTAGAAGGCCCCGGCCAATGTAGCGCCTAAATTTATAGCTTTCTATCAAACAATAAATATCTTGCTTCACTTTTACACCGGAGAAAAAAGATGCGCATATAACGAATGCATCGATAGAAATGTTTTGCTTGCAGGTGTATTTTGCGGTAACAAAAAACCTGATGTATTGAACTATTATTCCGCATAGACCTGATTGTCTCATCAGTGCTTTGCCATACTGAAACAGTAAAATAGCAATGCCAGCAGCCAGAAATTTTGTAGCCAAAGTAGGACTTTGCAGGTTTAAATAATGTACAAGTGTTGTATCACAACACAACATACGTGTTTTTGAAGCTCTACAGCCAACTAAACAACAGTATCTCGTTTCACCTGATTCAATAGCTAAACATGTACACAAATATTGCACATTGGAAAATAAAAACAGAATTAGTGTTTCGTCATGTGCGTTTAAAGTTTCACCTTAAGATAGTGGTCGCCTAAAGACAGCGTTTCGTGTGGGCTTTTGCACTGTAACTATAGTACGCTCAACAAATCAGATCTCTGCCAAAGTGCATGCATTGCAATGTAAGCCCGCAATCATGTCTGTCTTTGAGAGAAGATTTTTAAAACCAAAGGTTTAGTAAATCTTAAAGCACCAAAGTGATATGGTAATATCATCAACGAAATAGAAAAAAAATATCCTGAAAATATCTACAAAGTAAACAGTGATGAGGATTGAGAGCACTTAGCTAAATATACAAACTCCTTTAGAAAAAAAATTAAGCAGGTGTTACATGTTTGTAAAACTTAAGGCGAAAGCTCCACTGCACTCTTGGCACACTTTTCGTCCCTATTAAGATACGTTGATGAATATTTGTGGCATCTGTTTGCCAAGTACGCAACTGGGCTTTCGCCTTCACATTTTACAAACATGTAACACTTGCTCAATTTCTTTTGTACCATCTCCGTTGAAGGTTCTTCCTTAGGAGCGCACAACAGAAACATTGCTGCACGTACTGGTAGTCGGCAAGAGTCGTCAGTGCCTTCGCAAAGGGAGGGGCAGTATCGGCACGCTGGTATGATGAGCGGCATCGGAGCCAGCTGTGGAAGACGACGAACACGCGAGCAGAGTGGCACGAGCGCGTTTTTGTGACGTGTGCAATCAGGCACGCAGTAGGCACAATTTTAGTAAGCCAGGATGGTGGAGCAGCCATGGCTTCAAGGAAGCGTACTCTTCTCGCACCACGGATGATCGGGTTCGATTGCCACGAAGACCGAAATGTACCAAATTTACTTTTCAGAGCTACTAATTACTTTGTGTACAGGAACCTCCCTGAGAAATTGAGGTCAATCTGAGTATTTGCTGACGTGTCGTTACACTTTGCGGCGTCGGCAATTTTCGGTCGCGGCTAAGGTTCGCAAAGGTCATCGAAAGGTCACCGCCTAAATAGAGACCTAAGGCTTTCGCCTAAAAGGCGTTGATGAATCGTGCATTGCGCCGCGGCGAAGGATATGGAAGTGGGGCAGAATTCGAGCGGAGGCGCTTTACCTTCACTTCCAGTTTACTTGGGTGCCCTTTATCGCGGAAATAGAGATACGTGACGTTCGCAAGACAAATTTATATCTGTCTTTTGCTTATTCTAACGTAGACTCTAAGAAACCTCGAGCCCCGTCATGTTTTTTTAAAGATATACATTAGTCTATAGCTAACGCTAGCTGACCCTTACAGCAGTTCAAATATTTCCGTATAATTTTCTGCCGGGTTCGCACCAATGCAAGCAATGGTTCCAAACAAGGCCGAAATGTGTTCGGCGCAACTGTGCAAGAGTTCATTTAATGGGTTGAATAATTTGCTAAAAGCATAGTGATGCTTGCTAGTGATGACAGATAACCGATGACGGACAGCGAATGATTGGTCGAGCATGACATGGGCATTGTACACCACGTTTCGCTATCTTGGGGGAAGTGTTATGTCGTAAAACTGGTCGTTGTCTGAAAACCATATGTCACACACCCCGTGTGCGAGGCGCCAGCGCCGGGCCAAATTGCACCGCCGACTTATCAGCTTCCCAAAATAACCCCACGAAAGCAAGGGCAATTAGTAAGGGGCCCTCTGGTGTGCCAGCGAACGCCGGTGATTGTCCCAAGACCGAGTCAGAGCCCAGATTTGGAAAACACAACAAAACATATTCTTCAAACAAGGCAGTTACAACCACACGTGTACAATTCGGCTAGACACATCACAGTACAATTCAGATCGGTATTAACAAAACACTGGAAAATGATTAACGACAAGCACTAACACGTTAAGTACAGCATGAATAGGAACACGAAGTCTCCAATCGTGTTCACTCGTGCTGATCTTGAGCTGGAAGATCTCGGCGTAGCTCGAGGCAAATCTCGAAGAAGGAACTTCTTCCGGAAATGCAGACGCTCGATGAACTTGTCGGCTAACTTGCCGGGGAATGCCCTTCTTCCGCAGATGGTCAGCCTCCACGTCACATGTCTTCACCGGCGCATTATTATCCCCCTTCTGATTCCCGCACATTGCTTTTATTGCCTACGCCGGTGCTTCTCGAACCTTCTGTTAGAGTCTCGATCCCGTAGCATGAACCTGGGAATCTTTTAGACATTTCTGGCGTCTTCTACCGCGGCCATCGGAGCGTCATTGAGGAGGGTGGTGACTCTTTCGTAAGAGCGAGCAGGGTTGCCGTGTTCTCTCTCTCTACTCGCCAAGTGAGAGGGTGTTGCGACGCGTGCGCTCGCTCGCTCTCTCGTTACCGTCGCATTCGTGTATCTTGTTTAAGCTTCTAGATTCCGTCGGTCGCGTCGGCTGTTTGTGGCGTATGCGCCCTGTCCCTCTGCCGAAGCCTGCAGCGGGGCCGTCTTGTATCCTTGCTGGCTTGAGTAATGCACGGCGCGCACTTCCATTATGCGCTCTTTTGTGACAACATATTAATGGACCACAAAGATTCTTTGATGGGACAGCCGCTTTCAAACTTGATACAGTGTATGAGATGTGCTAGCGCACCAATGATTTCTGAAACCACGGTACATTCGAAATTCAAAGATACCCGCCGTGGTTGCTCAGTGGCTATGGTGTTGGGCTGCTGAGCACGAGGTCGCGGGATCGAATCCCGGCCACGGCGGCCGCATTTCGATGGGGGCGAAATGCGAAAACACCCGTGTACTTAGATTTAGGTGCACGTTAAAGAACCCCAGGTGGTCGAAATTTCCGGAGTCCCCCACTACGGCGTGCCTCATAATCAGAACTGGTTTTGGCACGTAAAACCCCATAATTTAATTTAATTTAAATTCAAAGACAAGGCGGCACGAGATATCGAATAGGTATTTTTATTAGCAAATCGGGTCAAACATGTGTCGCGACGCCAGCTGTTACGCTACATGCCGCAGAGTTAGGTTTCTTGGATGCACACCACAGAGTGACTTTTACATTCTTGGGATTACTGTGAGTGCTTGATTATCTTTCTGTTTTTAAGCAAAACTCTCAGTTGATAGCCTGAGCTGTATCTGTTTTCCTTTCTTTCATCTCTAACGTTTCACGCTGCCCACGCCAAGATAATGTTTTGCTTGGCGAATTGGTACGTATGTGTCAATGAACAGGATGCCAGTGCGACAGAGCTAGACGCGTTCACAAGGGATGAACTGGACTGGACTTAAATTTCAATTCACCTGTTTGGTCATGAGAGTTCTGGCTTGATAAACGCCGCATGTTCAACCCCTCGCTTTTTTTACCTAAATAGAGCGCTCGTGTTTCTTTTGTGCGCGTGTCACTGGTGTCCTTATCACAGACACGGGTATTGCGCGATACAGGCAATGAAATAGAGAATATCGAGGAAAATACGCATCGCCGAGATCTCTGCGCTACATAATACCACACGAAGTGACGTACAAGCTACTTCATATACGAATTTCATGCGTGTACGTACGAGCACCTTTCCTAACCGTTCCCAACTGAAGCAAATGTAAACAAAACATCCGATCGTGAGCAAACAACGAGAGCTGATGTTACAACCACGGAACGTTATACTAGGGGCGTGTACTTTACGTGATTAGTGCAGCCGTGACCAACTAAAGTATTGTAATACTCTCAGAGATTGTGACAGAATCACTTAAACAATGTTCCTACTGCGCGCAACAAAGAACCACGACGAACGCTCTCCACGCTGTGCTACAGCAGCTACGCCGGCTCGGGCTTTTTGCCATTAGCAAATTGGCGGTGACCAACTTAACTTTTGTAGAGCCCCCTCCACTCCGTAAGCCTAAGTATATAACCTCATTGGTCGAGAGGGTATTGTGGCGACGCCCAGGAAGTCGAGAGGGAATTGTGCGGACGTGATGGAAAGGTGCAAAGACGTTTTTTTCGTCGCCGTCCCCATCTGCCGCTCTCCTGTCATGTATTTACACTTTCTCAAGCATCCGCCAATGCGGTGTCCCAGAGAGAAGTAGCAGCAGCGCTAAAATTGAAGAGTCAAAGGAAGCTTCGCTTTAAAATGCATGAGGCGGTTTACTGGTTGTCATGCGAAAACGCGAGTGACATTGCAGCTGTCAGCTGAATTTTGCGCTGTTCCGTTACCACGATTTCAAACAAATTGACTTTGCTGGGCGAGAAATTACGACATGCACAGTGATATAGCAAGGCGCGGCACCACGCGGAGGGTGCGGGCGATTAAAATAGGGCCTCTAAACAGCAGGGAATGACACCAGGCCCAGCGATGCAATTAAGGATAGCCGGTTTGGTATGGTCGTGACTTGTTTGCAAGATACACAGCCTGCTGTTACCATATCCTGGGGCGCCTTTGCTTGAGACCACTGCTGCAGCGACTGAAACATAACACGCCAATCCTCAGCGTACCTAGGTTTTATAGGAGCCTCGATTTTTAAGCAGTGTGTATGAACGCACTTTGTTAATTAAACACCTCAAGCGCTATAAGTAAGCTGATTGGCAGTGATTATTTTCACATTGCATGTATTCCTAATAATAGCATTGTGATTTCAGAATTATAGATGTTTTGCAAACGCTACTTCTCAAAATTCTCTTACTGTTGCTCAAGCAAGAGCTGTGCTCGGCTTTCGTGCACGTCAGGACCAGTTAATTTGTACAGGAAAAGTGGCCGCACCAAATGCTGATCAAGCACTTTACATATTGAGTTTCGCAAACAAGTATCTTCTAAAGAACTCACCCGCTCTGTACAGAAAATGTGCTTTAAATGTTAATCTTGATGCATGAATATTATCAGCCAAGTACTTACATTTGGTGTAGATTCACTAGGCACCAACAATATCAGCAGTTGTCTGCTACAGCTTCAAGCTTGCATTCTATGCAGGGTTAGAAACATTTTGATTATACAAAAAGTTATTTTAGATCAAACGCCCGACAAGAAATAATATTTCGTGTTGTGACTTAATGTCGTAATGCGTTGGTATTGTAAAATTTATAGAACTGCCGTGTTTTGTATTCATTATATTGGAACACACGAAAGAACGACAATTATAAAATTTAATAACGTCACTCTGTAGCATCTTGTATAGTTGGACAAGAATTCCGTCGATGTTTTCAAAAATACCTGCATCTGCTATTTGTAAAATGCGCTGTTTCAAAGATATTTCAGCCCATCTTGCACTGGGCATAGTTCGTCTTCGTGTAAGATGGGAACAACGTGTGGAGTGGGTAACTTGCCTGACTACAGCCTTTAAGTAATTCTGTTAGAGACAATATTGTTAGGGAAGCATTGTTTTTTCAGGTATATTATAGTAATTTGTATTTACTGGTTTCTGACGATTCATTAAATAATTTCCTTTAAAGCACTTCCAGATACTTCCGATGCGTTAATTGGAGTGCTGAAGGAATCTGGATATGATGCCTGGCCGGTTCTCAGCGGACAGCACATCTTTAACTCCAGTAACTGCACGGACTTACTTCAACATATGGACATTTCTGATATTCTCTATGTGGAGATAGGTAAAAAGAAAGCATACGCCAGGAAACCGGTGTCTGACTACGCTGTATACGTGAGTTCTTCAGCCTTTATATTAAATTTTTAAATGTTAACACATTATAACATGAGTACATTTAGCATAAAATTTGAAATTAGTTTTTTCAAGGCTTGAAAAGCTCGATGTAAGATAAAGGAACTTGAAAAGCATGTTCATTAGGACTGGGTGATATATGCTGGGCTCGTGGATACAACGTTCTTGTATTGTTCACGCTGTGTCTTAGGCGTAACCAATGGCCTCGCTGACAATACCAAAACGGGTCGTTTTAGAAGACACGTTGCATTATATATCAGAAGAACACAATGTTGGCAAGTGCCAAATTGCGCTCAGCCAAAGTTGAACTTAAAGCTATTCCCTCCAGTGGTTCCTTTGTTTTCTAGGTTGGTAAAATAAGTCCGTTGTTTTGGTATTACGCACGTCCGTTATTTATTTATTTATAGATACTGCGACCAGACATCAGATCACAGTAGAGTGGGTATACACTGAAATACGCAACCATGTAAACACATTCAAAATTCTTCAGATTTGCAGGTATTATTCAAACACAGTTGATGGCGTGCAGCAGAGGTAGAACATCCGGCTTCTAATCTAAAGGGCGTAAGTTTGAATCCTCCTCGAGTGCACCACATTTTCAGGCACGGAGTGGCACCTGACACTGGCAAAAAAAAAATCGCCGTGAGCTAGTGGGGCTATACTAGTCCCGATGCAACCAAATTAGGAAGGCCCACTGAGCATCAACAAAGTCACTCCCTCCCCAGAACAGGAATTGACCTCCCTGGTGCAGTATTGGACCACTGGCTCCCTCATGAATCCTACAGTTAACTCATGGCCCTCAGTCCCCAGCGGCTGCGGAGCACCTGACCAAGGCGGCGGTCAGACATGCGACGCGGCAGAGGGTGCTAAGAATATCTTAGTCCGACAGGCCGCCACTGGAAACTGAACCTGGCAACGTTCAACACGCGTGCCCTATCGAGTTAGGTTAACTTAGCAGGGCTATTTGAAGAATTACTAGGTATTGCCGGGTATATTATTGGCCTTCGTGAGGTTAGAACAACTGGTGACGCTTATCCAGTGCCGACTAACGGTCACGTTCTCTGCTACAGAGGTGTTCCAGTTATGAGAGAATTCGAAGTAGGATTTCTAGTCAATAAGGACACAGCGGGAAACATTGATGAATTCTACAGCATTATTGAGAGGGCAGCAGTCGTCGTAATAAAGCTGAATAAGATGTATAGAATGAAGGTAGTATAAGCCTATGTCCTAACTTCCTCTGACGATGATGAAGAAATATAACAGCAATGATAGCAATTATCAATGATAAAAGTGCAAACTCGGTAAACTGTAGTCATGGAAGACTTCAATGCCAAAGTAGGGAAACCGCAGGCTGGTGAGTAAGCAATTGGCAACTACGGCATCGGCTCCAGGAACACTAGAGGAGAGATGTTGGTAGAATTCGCGGAAAGGAGTAGGCTCTGAATAAGGAATACCTTCTTCAGGAAGCGCAGCAACAGGAAGTGGACCTGGAAAAGCCCTAATGGAGAAACGTGTTTTCGTAAGATATAACAAACATTTTTCACCGAGAACTATGTCTCTATAGTAATGCTTTATAGAAGCAGGCTTTAGTTAAACTGAGTCTACCATACACAAGCTGGAGCTGTTAATAAGGCAACTTTCTTGATCAGTTAGGTTATACCTCATCACAAGTTGTGTGATCTGTCTTTTGTCTTCATCGCAGCATTTCGAACACTACCATTTTCTTTAAATTAGGGTGACAGATAAATTATTTTAAGTTATTTATTTTACCTTCACAGTAGACATGCATAAGCTAATAGTTCCTCTAGTCCAGTTGGCATTTTCATGCGCACGACTGAAATATAGATCGAGATTGCAGTACAGATGGCGACCTTCACTGATGGTTTGCGGTCATTGTGCACCATCACTTTGCAATACATCAGCGCTCGCGGCTTTGAAACTACAGCGTTGGGCGCACTCTTCTGATACAGAAGCTTCGCGGCGGACACTAGATCCCTCGATGTTCTCCGATTCGGTGCTCTTAACGACTGCGAACAAGGAGGCCACCGACTGGGTGCGCCTGTGCCACTTTGTTGGAAGTTCTTTCGCACAGATATATATCTTGTCCTATTTAATTTTCTGCTTTGAGGTACAAGGTATGTAGGATATTTCTGGAACATCGTACGTCTCGCATCGATTCAAGACTTGATTTATCGTTGCGAAGATTGTTGAAAACGCCGTTCACTATGATAGTAAACGTACGTTAGATTAAAAGGCTTTTTCCATACTTTTTAATACTTTTCGCACCCCACAGCAGTTGACGTCAGCGTTTTTTCGTTTCTTTTTATCCTTCGTTCCCATTCTGCGAGCCGTGTGCCATCAGATGGTGCCGTGGACAAGAATACAAGCCCTTCGCTCGAGCAGTAACTACTTGAGCACAACAACGTAAAACAAGTCCGCCCGTTCTTGACTGTCGCTGTGGTTACAACGGTCTTTCGCCGCCGTCACATAGTTCTACTCACAGGCACGGGAATACAACAACCACAAACTCACTCGAAGCTTTTATTACGCAATAACAGAAACGCAACACCATAATGACACTGAAAATGCCAACACAGAAATCACCGCAAGAACTGCGAAACTGCTCTAGACGCCGCGCGCAGTCGTAAACCCCACCTACACGGCTGCGACCCCTGCCGGCCGCCGTGGGCATTCATTGCAGACAGCGCCACGCTCTCCCATTGTAAAGGGAGGGTGCTTGGCACACTAGCCAATATTCTACGCACTATAGTCGGGCGAAGCGAGCGTGCACCTAAGCCGGCGGTTACTATATAGGCAACGCAAAGTGACGTCATCGCTACTGCTCCGGCGCATGCGTGGCTAGGCAACGTGGGCGACGTCGGCAGCAGCAATGCGCGTTGCCTCGTTGGTGCTGCTACAATTTATTTCTCTCTCTATCTCGCTCTCATTTTCACTTTCCCTCTCTAGACCATTGCGTGCGCCGTGCGCATGCTCTCCTTCTCTCTCCTTAACGTCCCGTGCCAAGGCAACATGTGCACGGCACGGAGGGGAGACGAGGCACACGTCGCTCTGCGAGGTGGTTGCTTGGCAACGCAGGGACGTCATAGCTCGTCGAGGTTTTGCGGCAGCAGGAGGCACTTTGACGGTTAGCTATAGAACAGCTTCGCTGTTAAAAACAAAAACAAAAGTAACACTCTCGTGGCAGCTACCGCCCCTCGCATACACTTTGTTACCATGTGACCCGTCTCTCCTACCTTCCATTGGCTGCGTCGTTTCTCCCTTGTGGACAAGACTGAATGGGCAACTGTTCACGTGTGGGTTACTCACGAATTACCTATGTTCATTTTTTTCACACCACTGTAACCACACGCAGGTTTCTAGTCACGTTACAGCCCCAGTGTATGTGCACCCGAAGTGTGTAGTTACGATGATTTCTCTCTCTCCTTTTTTCGTCGAGTTTTACACGAGTCAATGTACGTGTTGGTATGCATGACATCACTAAATGTGCACGTGCGTGTGGTCATAGACTGGGTACCTTGTTTTTCCTCTTTTTTTGTTACAGAGAAAAGGTATAAATTGAGCTTTGTGTGCGTGCAATCGCACTCTTGATGAAGGCTGGACCCCAGCCGAAACATTGAAACGAATTGTTTTTGCTTGGCTACGTGTGCCTGCACATTTAATTTGATAAACATCGGATCCGAAGAAATACGTCCTTCACACACACACACACGCGCGCACACACACGCGCGCGCCCACACACACGCGCGCACACACACGCGCACACACGCACATATATATCTGACAGTGATGAAGTTTTACTTGCCAAAATCACGATTTGAATATCTATGTATACATACCTAGTTACATAAACATCATGCCTTTTTTTAATAAACGCCATGTTGTGTGACGACAAGGTTCGAGCAAAGATCCCCTAGCACAATAGTCTGATGCTGTTATTTTTGCACCACGGACGCATGCCCCAGTAGGCGGAATAGAAGATGCTTAAGAATTTCCCGCGTTCAACCCAGCGCATTCTGGCGCCTTTCCGCATATTAAATGCGAAACATTTCTTGGCAAACACTTGCAACTTTGACAGTGGCTATCTATCTATCTATCTATCTATCTATATCTATCTATCTATCTATCTATCTATCTATATATATATATATATATATATGTATATATATATAGCCGCCTACGACTTTGTGCACTCGTGGTCATTTCGTTAAATTGGTACAAAATTGGCATACTATGACAAGAGTATTTTGCGAACATAAATGGTAGGTCATGACATGCGCGTCATGTAGGTCATGAAATAGCCGCCTACGTCTTGGTGCTCCCATGGTCCTTTCGGTAGCTTGGTAGGTACCCAAATTGGCATAGTATAACAAGAGTGTATGACGAACATAAGTTATGTCTTGACATAAATGTCATGAAATGTGTGTCATGTAGGTCATGACAATGACTCAGCAAAAAATATTACCACTGAAAAACCACTGAAATAGGTTCCGACGTCAGTACTAAGTCAAGAAAACACTAAAGGCTGATGGTAGAAGTCATAGTCACGACCATGACTGAGCAAAAATGACAATGACTCAGCGAAAAAAGATTAGTACCCAAAACACCGAAATGGGTTCGGACGTGGGCACTAAGTGACGGAAACACTAAAGGATTCTGCTAGAAGTCATTGTCATGACCATGACTCAACAAAAATGAGAATGACTCTCCGAAAAAGATTAACACTCAAAAACCAATGGAATGGGTTCGTATGTGGTACAAGTGAAGGAAAAGGCTAAAGGTTCATGGTCGAAGTCATAGTCATGAGCATGACTAAGGCTTTGGCCTTAGGTGTAGCTAAAGGGACTTCTGAGTACTCATGACATGCGTGTTATGGTAGGTCATGAAAGAGTCGCCTACGTCTTGGTGCTCTCATGGCCGCTTCGTTAACTTGGTAGGCTCTCCGCACACTGCTTCGCATAACATCGATTTGCACAGGGCGTGGGATCTGCCGGCTTTTATTGCACTATCATGTATATGAACACTGGTTGGGATATTTTGTCGTCGTTGATATTTATACATAAAAATAGTGATTTCTTTCAGTTTTTTACGTCTCCTGAATAGCATTACTCGTATTAACTGCAAGCTTTTCATTTGAGTCAGAATTTGAATGCCATGTGGCGCAATTATCTCTGTGTGTTCGCAGTCCAATTGCACAGACTGGTGCGCTGTAGCAGTTACATTCTAACACCTCAGGTGGCACAGCTTTTCTTACTGGAACGATAATAAGCACAGCAATGCACACCTATCACCGTTATTACGCGCTTAGTAGCCATGGTTGTTCCTGTCGGTGTGGGTTTCTGCAGCATAGCAACACGTACTTCTCATTGCGGAAACCTGCCTCCGCGTGGTAAATATCAGAATTCCTGCCGACAATCGCCCGTCGAGCGCCAATCGCATAGAAGCAAGTAGGACCCGCATACGCAACATGGTCCAAACACTGGGACAACGTGCTGGTGCGTGTGCGGCTTACGCTTAAGCTTAACGCCTGGGGCGTCCAGGGGCATCTGCGGTGAAACTGGAGGCTTAGCTTAAGCGACAACGCCGCCAAAACCGTGCAGTTGAAAAGCGCGAAGCGGATGCTTATCGTGCCCGCAGTAAATATGCCGTAGTACAGCAACGCGAGGCCGACGCAAGGCTACGATGCCGAACAGATATTGCAGTTTTTGCCGATGCAGCTCGCGGTCATAGAGTTCTCTCTGGCCATGCTTGTATGTGCACGTCACGACACGTGTGCTTACTTAGCCAGCTATGTTGACTGCAAATCATATTGCCACTAAATCTACGAGCCTTATTTCATGTAATATTCTAACATGCTGGTATCGCGTTTATTGATTTGCCCTTAACTAAATCAATCAATAAAATTATCCAACGACCACATTCGAACAGTTGACATCTAGCACAGTAGTCCGAAACTGTAACAATTACGCCACGTAACAAGAACACCCATCCCTTTAACCGAACCCTACGCACTACAAGGGGAAGCTTTGCAAGACAATGGCCGCAGCATATTCGGTGCAGTAAACTTAGTTACAGAAAAATGAGTCTTTTCGCATGTAAATTGGTTTCATCGTAAATTGAAGCCGAAGACAACAGGCCGAGTGCACTTCAGCATGTCCATATGCTACAGCAGCTACAGGCCTCGTGTGATGAACAGAGTTAACCAATCAATATGTCAGCGTCATATCTCAACTAGTTTACCCTCTAGCAGTCTGTTCATTTGGGCAATTATTCTCCCATTATTTCTGGTCAATGTTACATTTCTGTTGACTTCGACGTACTGGTGAAAAAATGAACTGTGTGTCGGGGTAATGAACTGAACCTACTGAACACAATGAAGTAGTTTTAGTAATTTTATATGTTATGTAATATTTCATGTATATCCTTCTTTGTTAAACTTTTCAGATTAAGCCTATGCTCATTCACAAAGAAATAAAAAAGGTGACAAATCTCACAGCAATAATAAGCAACACTATCAAATTCTTAAAACCAGGAATTGAAAATGCAATGCTTGAAAACCTAACTAATCAATTGGTGGAATTCTCACTGAAGGTGAGTATGCAATTTCTTACTCATTCAACAGTAATACTAACCACTATGGTCGCTAAGCGGTAGCTGCTTAGCCTCAGGCCACGACAGCTGTATTCTTACGCAACGAAACGGAAGAAAACTTGTGCCTAGCGGTTCGTGTCCATGTTAGAAAACTGCCGTGTTTATAAACTCATCCAGCGTTTATATTACGTCATCTTTTCTGAGCTGCGAGTACCTTTAGGACACACACACGCACACACACACACACACAAACGTGCGCGCGCACGCACAAACACAGACACAAACACACGCACGCACACATACATACAGAGAGCGAGAGTTCAATAAAATTTGTAGCTTTAGGTGCCAGAACCACATATGAGTATGACGCATGTCGCAGTGGTAGACTGCGTTATAATTTTGACCGCGTGGCATTCTTTAGCCGGCACCTAACTCTAAGTACAGGAGTGTTTAGCATTTCCCCCGATAAAAATGTGGCAACCATGGGCAGCACAGAGCCCGCGATCACGAGCTCAACATCGCATTGTCATACCCACTGGGTGGCTGGGGTGGGTAATCACACAATAAGTAATTGTTTTGTTTTCTTCGTGGGCATTCTTCAGCAATGTTCACTATCATGGAAAATTCCGAACCATGCCTATTTTAGACCACTATCAATATTGTACATAGTCTAAACACATTTCGGAAATACTGTGTTATATTTGTTGTAAACTTTTATCATCCAGGGTAAAATGATTCAACAAAGGTCGTGCTGTCTCTTATGAAAATAAGGACATCTCTAAAAATGCACGACAAATAAAAATTAATATGAAGTGCGTTTCTGGTGGTAGTTTAAGTACAAGCGCCGTTGGAGTGCTGCCATGGCGGCAGGCCATAACAGAAAAATATTGTATGCCTTTTCTGCTGTAGCAGCGCAGTCGCGAGCCTACTCAGTGCATAGCTGGACACTGGTCAGAAGTAGCGTGCCGAAAGGCAAGGTTAGTTCTCCTACATGCAGAATACAGAACACAGAGTAGCAAGTGGTTTCATGGCACGAGGTATTCGCGTGTGGGAGAAAAGTTAGCACAGCGTCCCACTCGCGATGATCAGCCGAAACGCATGTATAGACGAATTTCGAGAACAAGTTAAGGACCGCACAAAAAGCGATGGAGCGAAAAAAATGTTAGGCCTAACATTAAGACAGAAGAAGAGAACGGTGTGGATCTAGTTGTAGTTATTCTAGTTGACATTAGGAGGGAAAAAATGGAGCTGGGCAGTCCATGTAATGCGTAGGATGGATTAGGAATCATTGTACCATTATAGTTACAGAACGAATGCCAAGAGAAGGCAATCGAGGATGGCAGAAAACTAGGTGGGGTGATGAAGTTCAAAAATTTGCATGTGCGAGTTGGAATCAGCTAGCGCAACGCAGGGGTAATTGGAGATCGCAGGGAGAGGCCTTCGTTCTTCAGTGTGCATAAATATAGGCTTGTGATGATGATGATGATGATGAATACCTAGTGGTGGCCTTGGTGCCTTACCTCTCAGTTCAAATGCTGTTTCTGAGATCAGCCTAGTTATGGTTTCAGTCATTACCTCTATGTTGTCTTCGTCTTGCTGTTCTAAAGCTGCATATTTGTTTGCGAGCAGCAGCCTGAATTGGTCTGCTTTTACCCTTACTGCATTTATAGGTTGGTCTGTTTCTTATTGACTAACTTATTTGACTAACTGTTCCTTATTGACTAAGCAGAGAGTATGAAATGTATTTCATTCTTGTTTCTCCATTAGGGCTTTTCCGGGCCCACTACATGTGCTGCGCTTCCTCCAAACGAATCGATGCAGTAGTTGCCAATTGCTTGCTTACCAGCCTACTTTTTCCCAAGTTATGCATTGAAGTGGCTTATGACTGTATACTGTTTGCACCTTTCTCATCTCTAATTCAACGTCTTCATAAAACTATTATACTTCTTCATCATCGTGACTTCAAGTTGGGGCGTTCGCTGGTACTACCTTGATTCTATACCTCCTATTCAGCTTTATTACGACGACTGCTACCGTCTCATTCATTTTGTAGAGTTCATCAACGTTGCCCGTTATGTCCTTATGGACTAGAAATTCTATCCAGAATTCTATCTTATCCGGAAGACCTCTGTAGCAGAAGACGTTAACGTTAGTCAGCAATGTATAAGCTTCACCAGTTCTGCTAACCTCACTAAGGCCAATATTATCCCAGGCAATGCCTCATAATTCCTGAAATAGCCCTGCTAAGCTAGTCTCAACCGAGAGGGTGCGCGCGTTGGACCTTGCCTGGCTCAGTTTCCTGTGGCGGCCTGTCCGGACCCAGAGGTTCTTAGCACCCTTTGCTGCGTAGCATGTCTAACCGCCACCTTGATCAGGTGCTCCGCAGCCGCTGGGGACTGGCAGTCATGGATTCACTGCAGGAGTCACGCGGGAGGTAGTAGCCGAATGCAGCACCAGGGAGGCCAATTCCTGTTCTGGTGAGGGAGTGACCTTGTAGAACTTAGTGAGCCTTCATCATTTGTTGGGCCTGGACTAGTAAAGCCCCACTAGTGCTCGGAAATATATTTTTTGCCGGGGCCAGTCAGCACTCCATGCCTGAAATGTTTTAACAGTGAAGCTCTTCTTAGTCAACCCTTCGCCGTCTGTCCCATGTCACGTAGGTCACGTGACCAGGAGAGGATGAGAGATGCGCCGGGGGAGGGCAGGTCACGTGACCAGCAGAGGGAATGTGGCGCGGGTGAGAAGGCATCCGGGAGGAGGAGACCAATGAGGGCGTGACTGGGGGGAGGCGATCAATGAGGAGCCGCGCTTGGCGCGTGGAGGAGAGGCGATAAGAGAACGTGTTTTTGTGCGGCACGCCCTTTTGGATAACGCGCAACGCGTAGAGCTGCTGCTGACGCCGTCCGCGTTTCCCCGCGTTCGCGCTGAAAGCGAGCGCTGTTCGTGGCTGCAGCCGAAGACTCTGGCGGCAGCTCGGCAGCTTTCGACCAGAGAACTGGACACTAGTAGAGTAGCGTCGGAAGTCGCTGCCTCTTCTCGCCTCGCACCGTTTCAATGTAATTCAAGTTCCAGTTGAAGATCTGTGTTTATGTGTTTACGCAATTGCATCCAGTCCAACACATGCACGTGTAACACTCGGTGTAACTAACACAGCTTCGCTGTTCGACAATCTTCACAAAGTGGAAGGGCGGTAGTTAAGTCATCATCATCATCACCCTATATTTTAGGTCCACTGCAGGACGAAGGTCTCTCCCTGCGATCTCCAAATATCCCTGTCGTGCGCTAGCGTATTCCAACTTGCGCCTGCAAAGTAATTAGTTAAAGGTAGGTAAGGACACTCTTAGCACGGTAACCTTTTCGAAAGGGGTATATTCTCACAAATTTGTGCACCTATAAAGAAAAGTTACGTAGTAATCTTTATTTATGTAACCTTTAATAAAGGAGCGTACCCTCACAAATTCGTAGCCTATAAGTTGGAAATAAAATTGTAACCTTTACTCAAGTAAGAGAGAGAGAGAGAATAAACTTTAATAGAAAGAGCACGCTAGCGTAGGTAGCTCCTCCGCTCTGCAGTGGGTGGTCCCCTCAGTCCAGGAGTGCAGCAGCCTTAGCTGCCCTTCTCGCTCGATTGGCCAGGTTGAGCTGGTCCGTCGAATCGGAGCTGAACAGCGCTGCCTCCCATTGCCGTGTGGTGGGGTGTGTTATGGGTGTTAGCTGTGGTGTGTTTGCGCAAGCCCATACCATGTGGTAAATTGTTGCACATTGATCACAGTGTGGACATTTATGGGAATACAGCGCAGGGTGTATGGCGTGGTAAAGGCTCAAATGTGGATATGTGTTTGTTTGGAGTTTTCGCCATATTACGGCTTCCTCTCGCGTCAGAGCATTATGAGGGGGGGGGGGGGGGGTAGTGTTCTTCGTGAAAGGCGATAGTGTTGTAGGATGTGAGTGTAGGTTAATGGTATGGGCTCTGGTTGGAACTGCTCGGCGCGGTCATCTCGCGGCTCCCGGTGTGCATGCGCTTGGGCGTAGGCGTGTGCCTGCTGATTGCCGCGTAAGGACTCATGCCCCGGAGTCCACACGATTTGTATGTATGGTGGCAGCTGGTGCGCTCCATTCAGAATGCGATGTGCAGCATTGGAAATTTTGGTCATGGAGTAATTTCTGCATGCCGCCTGAGAGTCCGTCAGAACTATGACGCAATCCCACTGCGGTCTCGTCGTGATGGCTAACGCCATCGCTAGTTCCTCTGCCTCCGCAGCGCTCACTCTGGAAACCGACGATGCATTTACTCAATTAACGTTTAATAAAGGGGTATATGCTCACAATTTTGTGCACCTATAAAATAAAAGACTACGTGTACCTATACTAAAGGTTACTATATGGTAACCTCTAGTATAGGTGCACGTAGCCTTTATGTATGTAACCTTTCGTGTAGACATACAGTCTTGCAAGGCTTCACACGTGCATCCTTCTGCGCATGTCCATGAATGTAGGACATTGATTCTTCGGCCAACCACCAAACTTCACCGCAATTCACTAGCGTAACTCACTGAGCAGAACTTAATAAAAATTATGCTTCAAATGATCGGCCGAATTTCTACAACTTTCGGTAACCAACGTCAGGAGGATACTCGCTTCTGAAAATATAGGTATTTAGGGCACTTAGTCATAACTTCTCTGCTGCGTTATATTAGCGCTTTGGTCAAGGTTAAAGCACTGCTATAACTCAGCAGGGAAATTACGACTGTCATAAAAGCTTGTGTTATCGGAAAAAGGTATCCTTTCGACGTAGCTAACGGAAACTTGTTGAACCTCGGCTGTTCTTCCGAAATACAATTTTTCTGAAAACGCTGCTCAGTGAGTTACGCTAGTGCCCTGCCGTGAAGTTCAATGGGTGGCCGAAAGAGCAATGTGCAAAATTCATATGCATGCGCAGAATGACGCGCGGGTGACAACGTGCAAGACTGGATGCCTATACGAAAGATTACAAAAAAAAGGTTCCTAAAAATGGCCGCAAGGGTTATGTCCTAATTTCTTGGACCTGACTCATTGCCGAAAACTAAAAAAATATTCAGGTCTTAAGACAAGGTGACATTTTATTGCTGTGAAAACTTCATAGCGGCGACAGACAGCATTTGCGCGATACTCAATACATTTGGGGACAAAATTTTACTAATTAGCTTTCTTTCATTTCTTTGGGGACATGTATTTGCATATTGAAGGCAGCTAGCCAGTACTGAAAGCATACCGATATGCCATAATTGTGCCTGGCACCAATTTAGAGAAATTGAATCTTCAATGAAGTGCGTTGCTGTTTCAGTTATTCTTTCTGCACAACCTGCAGCCAAATTCTGTAAATATCTCAGCTATGACAGCAATGCATTTTATGGCATGTTCGCAGCATGTGTTTTTGAGACTATTATGTGGCAGAATGCTTCCAGCAACCGGATATGTAGTGCTGATTGACCATCTCTGCCGTTAACCACGATGTTTATTTACATGCTAATCTGTCAAACATTGGTAATATTCGTACTAATGATAATTATTCGAGTTTATTGGCGCAATTTGTACTAATGATTATTGCTGAAATTCTGATGCGATGACTATAAAACTTGTTCCGCAGAAATCAACATTTCGTCTCAAGTTCTTTAATATTCAAGGACAGACTGGTTAACAACGTGTAAACCTTTGCCACCTTGCTATTTTACAGCGCAGGTCATTTACACAAGGCAGCTTCCACGAATTAGTATAGAATGCACGATGCATCAAGACAGTTGTACCTTTTGAAATGTGCTGGCACATACTTGGTAATTTTGGATTAAATGTGCAAAGCACAAGATTATTAATGAAATACACAGTATGTTGCTTTTGTATAGGTGAATGCATCGTATACTGGTTTGTCCCACAACACAATTCTTTGCTGCGGGCCATGTTGAAAGTTTTTTGCAAAAAGTATCATGTCGTCATCCCATGATTGTGAGATTTCTAATAATTATATTTTGCACAAGTGGAAAGCACATCTGAAAAGGCGGCACATTTCAGAATGAATACGCATTTCTGCATGCAACATCTCTTCTATCGAAAAAAATTATAGAGGTATGAGACTGCAGCCCCCACATTCTGGAAGTGATGCGAGTAGCAGCTGTGAGAAGGAAAGCTGACACAAAACATTTAGTGAAAATGTCATGATTACTTTATTTGCATATACAAAACAAGGTAACTCAAAGCTTTCCCTTCACAAGCAAAATTACATTTTGCCTTTGGTCTGTTTTCTTCTTCACGGCCATGAAGCAATAATGAAAAAACCTCTGAGTACAGCGCTGCCTGGCAGCACAAATTTCTACAGCATCACGAGGAATGGGGCAAAAAAGAGAAATGTTGAAGGTTCGTGTACAATATGTTCAATACATATGAGTTTTAGACTTCCACGAAGAGGCCGATCTCATCCCTGTTGCCAGCACAATCATGTCTCTTTGGTGCTATTATGTCAGTTGCTATCTCCGATCTCCTTGTTGTGTAGTGGAGCCTACAACGACAGAAAAGTAATCTTACAATCTCATAGTTACTTGTTAGCGTCGCCCTGCAAACAACAGCTATTAACATGTAATGAAAGAGACATAAATAAACCACAAACAGATGAAAAACTACCACAGAACAAATATAAACATGCCTAAGGTGAATATACACTTCTGTCTAGAAAATGTCGGTAACAATAAAAATTAAAGATTATAAAACTGAACGAAAATGAATTCTCAATTCAATTCGTACTCCCCTCCAGTACAAGTACAAAAGATAACACAGCAATAACGTGACAGTTTAACAGTCAAAACGCAATATCAAGTGATTACAAACTGAATATCAGCACAAAACACCAGTTCCGTGCCTGAGGTCAATTTTGTGCGTCCGCACAAAAGTGCGACATAAACTTGAGATTTCAGAATAACCAACACGGTGACTGATAATTTGATCAAGAAATATTGAAACAACAGTGTTTATGAAGCTAGCAAGTAGTTCACTTAAATAAAACTGAACAGCGCGAGCATGAGCATGAATTGACGGTGAAATTTATGACAGACATACACCAGCAAATAAATAGTTGAACAGGAAGCATTGCTCACCTAGGTCACATTTATCGCTGTCTTCGGCATTCATTACAGCAGTCACAACACAAACGATGTTCACCACTCTCAGGTAAGCGAAGAACTTTTACCATTTGCCATCGGCAATGCGTCTCGTCGCAGCGGCCACGCAGCACGCCAAACATGTCCCTGCTCCACGCCCGGCGTCATGGCTTCTTTTAAGCGGCGCGCGCGCCTTTAGGAGCCTTTATTGCGATAGCTATTATATGGACACTTCAACCGGATTTATGCCGTCGTCGTCGTCGCCGTCGTCGTCGCCGTCGCCGTGAGGTTCCGTATAGATTCCAAGGGTGATAAAATCGTCGCCGCGCGCCGGAGGACGCGCGCTATCACGGAGGGCGAACTCCCCCGCGCGCTATAACGGAGGGCGAACGCACGGTGGAAAGCAAACGCGACTGTCGCGCGAAAAGACGAGGGGGTATGGCACGGAGGGAGGCGGGGCGGCGCTGTGCTCCGCAACCAAAGGCGTATCTTGCCACTCAATCTCCCACGCGAAAGCAAGAAACGGGAAGAGGGGGGGGGGGGGGGCAGCTTCTCCTCTGCCAACAACTTTTCTACCCTTTGCCCGGCGGTGCCGGTCGCCCGCACCGTCTCTTATCTCCACACAGCTCTGACCTTTGTATGCGCTGTGCATCCGCCGCTCAGTTTTCGTTGAAGCGATAAACCGCACGAACCTGCGCTTGCGGCCAGCGTTTTGACAGTCGTTGGCTGCGGTCATTCAGTGTGATCTATTCATGTTTGCTTGTGCACGCTGGCACCACGATTGTTATTTCAGCTAGTAAGTCAATGTGTCCAAGTTTATGCAGCCGATAAAACTACTATCCCTACTCCGAATAGCTCTCTACTAATTTGCTATTGCAATCGATGCTTCGCCTTTCGGGCGAAACTGCGACATTTATTTAGTAACTGTACCACCCGTCAGGAGTGACTCAGACACACAAGACGCTTGGTAAGCGCACACCACCAAATCGGAGAGCGTAAAAACGTGGGTAAAGCGATGAAACAAAGCGCGACACGACCGTTTCAAAACGACACCACCGGCGATACTCCTCCCGGCATGCATCGCGGAGGAGATATGACAGCGCTCATGTTTAGCTGAAGCGCGTTTGATTACGCCCCGCATCTAGCGCAACTAAAGTTAATAATGAAACTACAGTTCCGTCAAAAAATCACAGGACCATATATATTAAGACGCTAATATTCTAATGTTTCAGGATTCTGCTGTTCGTTTGTATTTGTATGTTTTCTCCCTGCTCATTTGGCCGGCCGCCATTGTGGCCTCCCACCGTGAGCGCACGTTCATCTCTCTACGAGACCTTACTGGAGCGGCTGTCGACCGCTGTCATGTGAATGAAACGGCGTCTTTCTCGCGTGTTAGTGAGCGGGCAAAATTGGTGCGTGTCTGGCGTTCTCTAATGAACCCAAGATTTGCTGTAATTTAGGAAACACTCCCACTAATACGTCAAAATACAAAAAAGAAAGAAAAGAAGAAAAAGAAAGCGCGGTGGCCAAACATTCAGTTGCAGTGTACAAGTCTGATTACGAAGCATCTTTCTCGGCCTCCAGATTAGTTATTCGACCTGCTCTACGCTTTGATTCTGTCGGTCGTCGAGCTTTTACAGTACTCTAGCGTGCGCCCACGTGCGACCTTCAGTTGCGCCCACTGTTAGTGGGTGTCGCGTTTCAGGAGAATATAAATCAAACGCGAAT
>NC_051164.1:69844499-69880669 GCF_013339745.2 Dermacentor silvarum | reverse complement strand
GCCCGTGGAGCCTTGTCAAAACTCATGTCCAGATTTAGTAGAGCTTTCGTGCTCGAACCACTGTAATTGTGCAAGAGGTCGTGGTGTAATACAAGTGTGCCGGAAAACCGACCATCGTGGGTGGAAGAAGATCCTGTTCCTCTGCAAAGTTCTGTAACGGCAGAATATTACCTGCTCCATGAGCTTGCCTAGGCAGGAGGTGAGTGAAATGGGGCAAATATTCTCTAGGTTCAGTTTCTTGCCCGGTTTTGGTATGAACGCCATTCGTGCGTGTTCCCACTCAGGAGGTAAACGGCCGGAATGACAGCACTTGTTCATGTATTCGGCTATTTCTCTCACGTGCTTCGGGTCGAGGTTATGCAGTGCCTTGTTCCTAACCCCGTCGGGGCTCGGAGCTGACGTCGTGCGCAGCTTGTGTAGCGCAGCGCAGACCTCTGCCTCCGAAATGTCAGCATTCAGCTGCTCGTTGGGAGCTCCGACGTAGTGTGGCAGGTGCGTGTCGCTCTGGCTCGAGGTGTTAATGTACCGGCTGGCGAGCGCCGCAAGCAGCTCCGGGTCGGTGCGGGAGTATTGGTGTATTATTTTCGTCAGTTGATTACGTGCCACCGACTTGGTGTTGCCTGGATCCAGCAGGTGTCGCAGCAGGTGCCATGTTTTCTTGCAGCCCCCCCCCCCCCCCCGCAGGGGCGTCTGCGTCAGAAGGCGTTTGGTGTGTTGCGACACCACGGACCCGAGCGCATGGGGGTTGGACCCTCCCGCGCCTATCCGTGCGCGGCTTAGCCGTGTCTGGGGAAAAGGGGATCCTGGGGGTTGAGCCGATGCCTGGCGTTTGGACCTTTACGGTCCCTCGGTGGAGGCAACACAACTGTTTGGCCTCTGCTTCACGTAGACGGCACCCCCGGACTGACCCACCCGGGGGAAATCGGTGGTCGCCTTTTCCTGTCCCCCTCTCCAACCTTTTGCTTTCCTATCTCCTTTCTTTTGCTCTCCTATCATCTCTTCTCTTCCGTCACTTCCAAATTTTCACAGGCGGCTTGGGTTAACCTTGTGTATGTGCCCTCTCGTGGGTATCTTATATTGGGTTATATCAGCAATGCACGGCTGGCGCCTCCAGCCTTACACGTTAAGTGCGGCAGCGTTCCCTAGTTGGGCTCCGTGGTGGGTGGCCGCCATTGCCTTCGAAATATACCAAACAATTATGAGAACACCTGCATTTCCCCGTTTACTTGATCGTCACTCTCACAAGAGGGGACGCACCGATGAACTACTTAACCTCTTGAAACCAAAAGAAATCTTCCCCCGGTTCCAAGTAGTGCACAGTGAAAAAACTGGAAAGCCAGCTAGAACCGTATCCCCTTTTCTTGTTGCGAAAGGCTTGACTGACGCCCTTGGCACAGGTTATAAAGTCACCAAAATGGCGATCGGGGACCTTCTGCTTGGGATCCGCAGTAAAGAGCAGCACAATAAACTCAACAAGCTTGTGGCATTCGGAGACATTCCTGTCACCGTTTCACCTCATCGTTCTATGAATACAGCACGCGGTGTAGTCTGATGCAGATCTCATCGACTTGTCCGAAACCGAACTATTGGAAGGCTGGAAAGAGCAAAACGTAACTAATGTACAGCGTATCACTATCAGACGAGACAATAAAGAAATTCCTACAAAACAGCTTATTCTTACCTTTGCCAGTTGCGATCTGCCACAAACCATAGAAACTGGATACACAAAGATAGCTGTTAGGTCATACATACCATCCCAGAAGATGTTTCCAATGTCAACGATTTGGCCATGGCTCGCAAAGCTGCCGTGGTAAACTCACATGTGCGAAATGTGGAACCCAAGGTCATTCCTCAGGTAACTGTGAAGCGACCCCTGACTGTGTAAACTGTGACGGTGAGCATCCAGCTTACTCCCGATCTTGTCCTAACTGGAAAAAAAATGTGGTTGATCCCTCTTATATAGGAATCGGTATAGAACACGAAAGTGAAACGTGTCTTCACAGAAGTAGTGTAATGTTTATTGCACATTGATATATAATGTCTATTGGTGTTTTGTGGCTAAAGCGCCCTTAGGCGTTGATGCACCCACGCTGACGCCTGGTGGCACGTCTCCTCCATCACGACTACCAACGTCGATGACCATGAGCAACCGTCGTGCATATGGAAGCTGCACTACGCTGCACACGCTAGCACAACGCGAAAGACGAAGCACGTAACTGACACACTAATACAACGCGCAAGACAAAGCACGTAACTGAATCGTCACCGAGTCAAATCAGCGCGTACAGCGCGTCGTAATTGCAGCCTCCGCGATCAGCTTCAGAAACATTTTCAGAGCTAATTGCGGAGGCCACGCTCCGCTGTGCTGAGTACGGTGAACGCCACCTAGGTGGCGTTGGTAGTGCTTCTTGATGCCAGCGTCCCTTCGAATGCTGGCATCGAGGCGTCGTAGTGCTGAGACCACCGAAGCGTTCACTGTCGGTGCGCGTTAGTTTCATATTGCAGTACTTCTCTTTTCTGCTCGTAGGCGGCGGCACCGCCCCGAGCAAGAGCGCGGGTACACGGAGGAGTGTTAGATATATAAGGCGCGTCTGTGTAGCTCTCTGCAAATGCGTTTGTGGCGCAATGGGTTAAACGCTCGGCGATCTATCGTCGCGGACCGAGAGGTCGTGGGTTCGATTTCCAAATTTTGCATGTTTGTGGAACTTTTTCTTCTGGTTTCTTTCTTTGTATTATGTTCGTGTACATTGTAAGCTGACGTATTTCCGTGACGGAAATACGTCAGTGAAGTCTTGGTGGACCCCGGCATAAAACACTTTCGTGTTAAAAGAAAAAGAAATTATCACTCTAAAAGTGCGTGAGAATATCTCTTTCAAGGAAGCACGTCAAAGGTGCTCACCATTCCACAGCACAACCTATGCCGAGGCGACGCGTCAGGGGGCAGCGTCGAACCGGCCTCCGCCACCTGCCCGGCTCGCGCATAGCGAGCCGTTGGCTGTGGCGCCCTCCGCCCCTGCGGTGGCTGCAGTCAAGTCTGCTCCACCCACCCAGACAGAGAGACTGGCTACCTAAGGGACGTCGGGTCTCAAGACCACGCCCCACGGTCTGAAAGGTCTGAAAGACGAACTAGCAGCCCGCACGTGCGGGCATCCAGTGCCTCCCAGGAGGCAATGGACACAACACCGGCACCATTGGTGCCCAAAAACCAGCGTGGCTCTCTCGAGCGCGCTAAAACCAACAAAAAACCCATAACGGGGCCAAACGACGGTCCTGTTACTTAAGACACTACACAACTGAACACAGAACACTCTCTTCAACAAGATGGCGGTACAAATTATTCATTGGAATGCCCGTGGCATTATAAACAACTTAGACGACATCAAAGAAATAATACAAGAATTTATTCCTAGGCTGTTCTGTGTTCAGGAAACGCACTTAAAGACATCTAATACAAATCTCCTAACACACTATAAATTATTTCGCAAAGATCGCGATGATGGCCTCACCGCGTCTGGCGGTGTGGCCATTATAGCTCAGAGGTCAGTTGCTTGCCAACACCTCCACCTTCAAAGAAATCTAGAGGCAGTAGCTGTTAGGGCAATACTGTTTGACAGGTTTGTGACAGTCTGTCCACTGTACGTACCACCCGAACATCGTTTGGCGCTTAGGGAACTGCATACGCTTGTTAATTCATAATAACAGCCATTCATAATAACAGGTGACCTGAATGCCCATAATACGCTTTGAGGCGACTCGCGCTGCGATGCAAGAGGGCGTACTGTAGAACACTTTCTTTTATGTTCTGGTGCGGTTCTGCTGAATAAAAAAGAACCCACCTTCTATAGCGCCACACATAAGTCATACTCATCAATAGACCTAACCATAGCCTCTCCAACTCTGATGCCATACCTTGACTGGAAGGTTATAAAAAACCCTTACGGAAGTGACCACTTCCCTATTGTTTTAAATATAACAAAACAAGCTAGCTGCCCTCCACAGGTTCCTCGATGGAAAACCGACTCGTCTAACTGGGAACTGTTTAAAAAGATTACGTACTTGGAGTGGGATGCTTTAGTTTCTTTTAATATAGACGATGCTGTGGCATATTTTACAGGTTTTATAATTGACGCCACTGAAAACTGCATAATACAAACTAACGGACTCGCTAATAAGCGTCGTATACCTTGGTGGAACGAGGAATGTAGAGAGGAAAGAAAAAAAAACAAAATAAGGCTTGGGGCCTGCTTCGTGACTCTCCAACTGCGGAGAATCTCGTTAATTTCACGCAGGCAAAATCACAGGGCTGGAGAACACGTCGACGTGCTAAGCGAGACAGTTGGGAAAAATACATATGTAGCATCAACTCTTACAAGGATGAGAATAAGGTTTGGAACAGGGTGAACAAACTAAATGGCCGGCAAGCACAACCACTTCCCTTAGTAAACACTCAAGGCGACAGCATGAAAGAGCAAGCAGATTTCCTGGGCGAACATTTTCAAAGTATTTCTAGTACATCACACTATGGGCCAACTTTTCTAAAGTTCAAGGAACGCGCAGAGCGGGAACGCCTCGAACAAAAAAGCACAACAGATGAACCTTACAACAGTCCGTTTAGTCTCGCTGAACTCAAGGCCTCTCTCAGTTCTTGCACCAACTCCGCACCAGGTGGTGACCGCATAATATAAGAAATGATTAAGAACCTGCACTCAGAAACACTAAACACGCTTCTGTCTCTTTATAATACCATGTGGATATCTGGACATATTCCATCCTCATGGAAAGAAGCCATTATCATCCCAATTTATAAACAACGCAAGGATCCCGCATTAGCCAGCAGCAATAGGCCAATAGCACTGACAAGCTGTATGTGCAAGTCATATGAAAAAAAAATCGCAGTTTCACCTGAAAGGCGAAGCATCAATTGCGATAGCAAATTTGTAGAGAGCTATACGGAGTAATGATAGTAGCTTTATCAGCTGTATAAACTTGGACATGCAGCAGCACCGGCAACACGCAGAACTGTTGTCGACGCCGTCGGCGTTTTGCACGCGTTCGCACAAAATGCGTGCGGCGTTGGTGACTGCTGCCGGAGCCTCTGATATAAATAGGCACTTGGTGCCGCAGCTAAACGTCGCGTCCCTTCCCTTCCCCCCACGGCCTTTCGTGCGTCAGAAGAAGGCGCGTTTGCTCTACATATATGGTGATGGTAAAGGAGGAAAGAGACGCCTACTTCTGCAGCCCTTAAGGGAGCACGGCACAGAACGCGCGTTTGTTCTCCGCCGTGCGTTCACTCCCCGTGAAAGCGCGCGTCCCTCGCGCCCTTTCACTCGCACATACAGCGTTCGGCGGCACGCGGCGACGATTTCACCTCCATTGACGTCATACGGAACCTCACGGCGACGGCGACGGCGACGGCGACGGCAACGGCGACGGCGACGCCGACGGCAGAAATCTGCTTTGGAGTGTCCATATAATTGCTATCGCAATAAAATAGTGAACCGGCGTCTTATATATTTCCTGGAAAGCAACCGTCTACTTGACCCGATGCAATGTGGTTTCAGGGAAGGTAGGTCAACAATAGACCACCTCATTCGCATTGAGGCAAACATCAGAGACGCTTATATACACAAGCAATTCTTTCTCTCTGTATTTCTCGACTTGGAGAAAGCCTATGACACAACATGGCGATTCGGAATCCTCCGAGACCTATCTGCAATGGGTGTACGCGGCAACATGATAAACATGATAGAGAACTACTTGTCTAACCGCACGTTCCGCGTAAGAGTGGGCAATCCCCTGTCCAGAAGTTTCACTCAAGAGACTGGTGTGCCACAAGGGGGTGTGCTTAGTTGCACCCTTTTCATTGTGAAAATGAACTCCCTTCACAAAGTCATTCCACCCTCAATGTTTTATTCAATATATGTCGATGATGTGCAGATAGGATTTAAGTCTTGTAACCTTGCAATATGCGAGCGTCAGGTTCAGCTCGGACTGAACAAAGTGTCAAATTGGGCAAATGAAAATGGTTTTAGGCTAAACCCTCTCAAAAGCTCCTGTTTACTTTTCTCTAGAGAGGCCTAATACAAGATCCAGATATTATGCTGCATGGACAACACATACCAATCAACACTGAACACAAATGTTTAGGCATTATACTCGACGCAAAACTAACCTTCATTTCTCATATCAAGTATCTTAAAGCTAAGTGCCTGAAAACAATGAACATCCTGAAAATACTGTCACACACAACATGGGGTAGCGACAGAAAATGCCTCATGAAACTCTATAGGAGCCTTGCACGATCGCGGTTAGACTACGGCGCAGTAGTGTATAACTCTGCTACCCCCAGTGCTCACAGGATGCTGGACCCTGTGCATCATCTTGGTATCTGCCTCGCCACCGGTGCCTTCAGGACAAGCCCTATTCAAAGCCTGTATGTAGAATCGAACGAATGGTCCCTTGATCTACAACGATCATATTCTACTTTTAATTACTTTCTCAAAGTACACACTGATAAAGACCATCCTTATTATAATACCGTCAACGATATGACCTCTGCAACACTTTTTCATAACAAGCCAGCAGCAAGAGAGCCATTCTCGCTCCGTGTGAAGAGGATCAGCGAAGATATGGACGTTCCGTTTCTTGAAAATCGCCTAATGGCTCCTGCTAAGCCGTTACCGCCGTGGTTGTGGCACATCATTGACTGCGACACGTTATTTGTGGAAGTAACGAAGCACGCTCCAGAGGCTCACATTCGCATGCATTTTCTAGAATTACAATTTAAGTACTCGTGTCCAGAATATTATACAGATGCGTCTAAATCGCATGTCGGCGTATCTTATGCAGCCGTCGGCCCAACCTATTCGGAGTCCGATGTTCTCCACCCTCACACAAGCATCTTTACAGCAGAGGCGTATGCAGTATGGTCTGCTGCGAAACACATCAAGCAGTTAAAACTACATAGGGCGGTCATACACACACTCATTAAGCGTCGTTAAAACATTGATGTCATGCTGCAAACACAAAAATCCAGTAATTGCAGAACTTTTCTCTCTCCTATTTAATATTTATGCCTCTCGCCAACATGTAACGCTATGCTGGGTGCCTGGACACAGAGGTATTGAAGGTAACGTGCTAGCAGACCGAATGGCAACTTCCTTAGATACAAAATCTTACAACATGTCCATAGCTGTTCGATTTGTTGACCTAAAGCCATATTTGCGGAAAAAACTGAGAACGTACTGGCAACATCAGTGGGACGCTGAAATTCTTAATAAGCTCCACGTGGTTAAGCCACATTTAGGGTATTGGCCATCACTGACCAACTCAAGACGAAGTGATGTCCTATTCTGTCGTCTCAGAATAGGACACACTTATGGTACACAGAGTTTTTTGCTGACTGGCGGTGACCCTCCAATGTGTAGTAGATGTGGGGACACCCTCAGTGTTCAGCATGCCTTCCTGGAATGTCGCGAAGCACAAGCCGAGAGAAAAAGACACTTCCCTTTAGCATATAGGCAGTGTATACCACTTCACCTAGCACTGTTTCTAGGCAGAGAACCGCTATTTGATATGAAGTCCGTTTTAGCCTTTTTAAATGACGTTCGTACGCTCAACGTATTCTGCCCCAGAAATTCGTAGCACGGCCTCCTGAGAGAGGCCGATGTTGCGATGTCAATCTTTGTTTATAGCACATGCCTCGGGCCCCTTGTACTCAAGGTACCTGGTGAGGCTGTTGTGCTACTCGGTGTCAACCATCACTTTTTCATTTTTAAATACATGTTAAGTTATCACAACCTTCTTCCACCTTTCAACTCATAGCATACGCCACTTCAGTCACTATCATTATTTTACTACCTATATGTTTTACGCCATCTACAGCGACAGTTTTTAGGCCCCTTTACAGCCATGTCACATCTACCATGAGAAACTCATTGCCCGCGTCATAACAGCTCATCAATTACATTACCACTTGTCATGGCGCTCTTTGGCCATATATGGCCCTTGCGCCATAAAACACCACACATCATCATCATCATTTCTTGCAGCCCAGCTGGCTGTTGAGGCTGTTGTAAATCTGACTCCACTGCTGACGTTCCAGTGTAGAGGTGTGAGCCTCTATCTCCCGTTTCAGGTTCGCTATGCGCCGTCGCAGCTTATTGTTGCGACGTTGGCGCTGCCACCTGTGCGTGAGGCTTTCGCGTGCTTCCCACATGTGCAAGAGGCGGGAATCCTTCGATGGCTGCTCTTGAGGCGCTACCACATTGTACGTCGTCGAAGTCACGTCGCGGCTCAGCGACCTTATCCATTCGTTGAGATCCGATATAGAGACGGCGGCTGTTTCTTCGCGTAGCTGACAGAATCCCACTTCGTAATGCGGCCGTGGTCGTCTTCGCCTGGCTGGCGGCCGTTTCAAGAGACAGTGGCAAAATGTAATGATCGCTGCCGACCGTGTGGCCTGTATTCTGCCAACGGGCGCCCGGTATAGTCTTGCAAAGGGAGAGGTTTGGCGTGGTATATCTGCACACGCTGTCACAGTATACATAAGCCCTAGATCTTGAGCAGTCTCCCATAATCGGGTGCCCTTGCGGTCGGATTTTGGGTAACCCCACTCTGGATGTTTGGCGTTGAAGTCGCCCAAAATCAGTAGCTGTGCTCCTTTGGTCAGCAGAGACGTTTGCGGAGGACTAGTGGGATGTTAGTGCCCTTGTCTTGTGGTGAGTTGTAAATGCTGAGGACGAAGCGCGGGCTGTCTTCCCTTCTCCACGGCAGTATTTCAAGGAGTGTGCGTTGAATGCCTGTGCCTTCAATTTCGTGTTGTGTGGCTGTAAGGTTGGGGTGTACAAGGATGGCCGTGTTGGGGTGAGGCCCATTGGCCGGTCCTAGCTGAATGTATGGAGTGTAATCTGGTAGTTTTACAGGAGTGTTCGTCTCTTGTAGTGCTATGATGTCTGGTGTGTCTTGCGTGTTGTGTTGGATGTGAAGCTGCAAGTGCCCCCGCTTAGTGCGGTAGCTCCTGCAGTTCCACTGCCATACTGTCAGAGTTGTTCGTGGGGCCTTGTTACGTTTGTGGCGGCGTGAGGCCCTACCTGGTGGGCTGGCGTTGGTGTGTGGCTGCCTTCTTACGGATTTCCTCTAAGATGTAGTTTTGGCTGGTGTCTGTCGCTCTTATATCGCGGCGAGCTGTGTGCTGTGTTTGGCTTGTGTGGCCTCCGCAGAGCTCTTGAGTGTAGTTTATGTGTTTATCGTGTCCATGCGGAATGCGTGAAATTCCTGAAGCTTTGTGGTTTTATATTGACTGATCATGTTAATGTGCGCCTCAAGCTTAGTTTCTAGGGCGGAGATGGCCGCGGTTACGGCAGTGGCATTGTCCGCTTCGGTGTGGAGCGAGGAAGTGCATGTGGGTGCTGTGCGCTTGTTTGAGCTTTGGGGCTCTGGTGCCGTGCTAGTGGAGGCGGGTGAGGATTTCCATGTTTGTGATGCAGGTGTTGATGTCGGTGTGGATGTGTGAGAGGCGCGGCCACTGTCTACCTTAGCTTCAAGGGATCGGATATAGCTAAATAATTTAGCAATCTGGGACTCCTGAGTGGAGATTTGGGCTTGCTGGGCCGAAATTTGGGCTCTGAAGGCGGAATTCTGCTTTGCCATCTCCCTTACCTGTGAGTTGGATGCCAGTGACGCCGGTGGTACATGTTGCCAGGCCACCATCTTGGGTGGCTCTCCGGGGCCTTGGCTAGACGACGGGAGCTGGATTGCCGAGGGGGATTGTTGGGTTGACCGAGATCTCGAGCGGTGGGTGCGGGACCGGGACCGGGACCAGCTGGCTCGGCGTTCAGGTTGGCCATTGGAGTCGAGCGGCGGGAACGACGACGACCGGCCTTGGAGGGACGGGGACCAGCTGCTGGAGATGCCGCTGCGAGACGCACTGCGCCGGGTGACCCTTGAGAGCCTACCTGCAAGCTCTTATGTAGGCTCCCTGGGTGACCCGGGCAGGTCCTTGTGCTTTGCTTCGTGTGTGGGGTGTGCGGCGTCTTCTTGACGAAGCGGTATTTGCAGTTCGAACTGCTGGTATTGCGTGCCCCGCCGCAGACGATGCAGCGTGGCGCGCATGTTGGAGTTTCGCCCTCCTTGGGTGGGGGGTGCTCCCCGCCGCAACGGCGGCATCGCTGCTTGCGTGGCAAGGGACAGACGTCCGTGCGATGGCCAACCTTCTAGCAGTTGTAGCCTGATTCCACCCGGTTGTAGAACGGGTAGAGTTTAATGTCGGTGCCGTGATTGAATATCCATTTCGGGAGTTCCTTACTTGCGAGTGTGACCACCAGGTGCCTAGTCTGGCCCATGCGTCTGCCGCTCACAATAGGCATGTCGGGGGTTGCTGGCTTGGATGTCTGCCAGTATCTCTTCGTCCGAGAAATCGTCGAACGCGTGAAGCATGATGCCTCGCACGGCGTCGTCTGGAGGGGGAGCATACACGTGGATGTCGATGGTGCCGGTGCGCACGTTAATGGATTTGATGCAGAGGTAGGCTTCGGCACGCCGAGAGTCCACGACACTCAGCGTGAAAGTGTTGTTGGTGGGATTCGTTCGTAGGCGATGCCGCTTCGCTGGTGTTTGATCGGGCAACGAGGCTGCCTTGAGCAGGGCTTCATGTAACTGCCACGGTGGCACCTTGGTGAGGTCGATTGGTGACTGCGGGCGTTTCACGATGCGTGTGGCGTCTGCCGGCATTCTAGGTAGCGGTGCGCGTCTGCGTTAGGGTGGCGGGCGCGGCTTGGGAATCGATGTGCTCCGTCCGTTGCCGTTTGAGCTCGCTCCCGTTGCACTGAGGCTGGGAACTTCCTTGCCTTGAGCCTTGAGGTCGCGGCGGCGTCGTTCTTTAGCGATGTAGCCGGGTGACTTCCAGGAGTCGTCGGACCATTCTTCCACTGAGGTAAGTTCTCCTTCTACCGTGGACTTCATGTCGGTGGGCGACGGGGGCACGTCGAGGGAGCAGTTGTTGTGTCGCGAAGCCTACCTGGGGCCTTTCTCGCGCTAAGCCCGTTAGGCTTAGGGCGGCGAGCGGCGTGGTCCGGGGAAGCTAAAACTCTCCTAGGAGAATCTCCGAAAGTCCAGCGTGGAGGATGATGTCTACGTGGTCCTGATACCTTCCTGCACCCACTCGTGCAGGAATCATATAAGTCGGTGCAGTTGACGCAGCGAAAATACCGAAAATCGCAGGAGCTGACGTGGAGTGCGACCGTCCACTCCGAGCGCTCGCAGCGTACTCCCCTGCGGAGGCGGAGCTGAGCCGTGGAGTCATCGCGTCACTGTGGCGGCGACAGAATGACCCGCGACTCCGCGCCGAGCACATTGCCGGGAATATGGGGCGACCGATGAAGGGCGTTACTCCCGAAGAAGAGGAAGCACGGCGCGAGAACCGTCGTGCTGCTACTCGAGAGCGGATGAGGCGACTTCGGACCAACTTTGAGTTTTGCACCGGTGAAACGGTGGCAAAGCGTCGGCAATTTGCAAAAGATTCGAAGCTACGAGCTCGCGTTGCCGAGCAAAACCGTGTGTAGCCAGAAGCTTCGACTAAACGATCCGGGCCTGCGAGTCATGGAGAACCTTTAGCAGCAAGTTCGGAAAGCCATGGGAGGTGCCATGGGCGGTTTGCCCGCGATTTTCTCAGTAGTGAGTTGGGTCACAGTTGCCGAGTTTGTGATAGCAGTAGTTTCGGCACTCGTTCAAGTGGGGTGAAGACGCGCTGGACGAAGATTTGCCCTCCGGGCATCGGGCGGCAAGGAAAAGAATGACGGCTGGTACTAAACAAAAATAACACTCTACATACTGTAAAGACTGAGTGTTCGTTGCTGTTTCGGCTACTAGTGATCCCATTGTGATACTGCGCAAAATAAATTTTTGCGAGTCTCGAACATAAAGCGTAACGCCAGGTGGGGCCGCCAGCTTCGCTCTTTGCCCATTCTTCGCACCACTAGTGTGAAGCTGCCCTTTCTTATTTAAAAAGAATTTATTTTTTTATGCAACAACAGCACTCGCGGATAGAGGCACCATCTCGTGACTTTCCTGCAACATCGCTCCTTGCGAGTAAATGAGTCTACGCAGCTTCGGAAATGAAGCATGATCGCAGTGCTTATTCGCAAAACTTTCGAGTGGAATAAGTGGCATTGTAGTTGAGTAAACATTTTACATTTCGCTGATAATTCTGGTCACTTGTAGCGTATATATTACTTCTTTGGACAAGACCAATCTCATTTTTTCCCTCAAGCTGATTATTTCCATCATTAGTTGGACTATGCTCCATCAATTTTGGAATCGTCAAGCATGCTCTACACTATTTCCTTGCAAAGAAATCTTATGATCGATTTTAAATGCCAAACTATTTATGCGTTTCAAGGCTAGCATGAGGTTATTTATGTTCATCACACTTGCAGACTACTGTAAAACGCTCGCACATCACTTTATCAGAGTTAGAACAGAAATATTCTGTTAAAACCCATAGGAAAGCCGGTAATCATGTTATTGCGGCTTCCTGTGCTTGTACTTTCTTTTTTTTTTCTTTTTTTAGCCCTACGGCTACGTATTTCATCACGTTCCATGAAACAGAAACTTCTCAATTTCCTTGTTTTACTTTGAAATAGGTGGGGTGCTTACAAAACACAAATGTTTTTTGTGATTGGGCAATCAATAAGGACAGCCCTCAGCTAATTTCGGTGCCATCTCTGCCTGTCGTGACTGTGAGAGAGGAGGATTGCGGTTGGCTTGAACCCCAGTTGCTTGAGCAAAGGGACATAACAAACGTCTCAAGAATAGCTTTGCAGCTTTGTTTGTATAGGCTACCTGTACTACCATTACACATGTGCTGTTTAACGGCACTTTTCTCTACGGTATTATGCTATGGAACAACAAGCAGTAATTAAACATTGTGACTGCCATAAACATAGCTGTTCAAGCGCACCATGAACAAAGAAAAAGAAAACGAATGCCTCTCTTGAAACCTTTGGCTATTCCTTTACGTTGACCATCATCGGCGATGATTTCTGGTCATTTTTCTTATTATTCCTTCAAAAAACAATTTCAGTGCACTTGTGGAGTTTCACAATGCTCAAGTGAAACAAATTAGTTGGCCCTTCCTCTCCGTGAAGATGGAAGATAAGCAAGGCTTGTCACCATCACAACAAATGGAGGGTATAGCTACCCTTTACAGTGCTGAACGCAGGCAGTTTTCCCTTGCTTAAAGATTCCGCGCACGTACCGCAAGCTCCTAATTCGCCGAGGTTTTCACTAGTAGCATAATGTTCATTCAACACTTCCAAGGCATTGTGTCGCTGTTCGTCGGAGCGGACCACACTGATGAGGGACACTTTGTAGTCGTAACACAAAAGCTTGCGTTCGATGTCTCGAGTTTGCTCGGTGGCGTGGTTAGCAGCATCCTCACGCCATTGCCGATAGCTATAATTAAAAACAAGTTGCTTCAAAATTAATTCTGTCCGGCACGTAAGAGAAAGAATGGCTCTTACCGCCTTAAGCAATCATTCATACCCCCGTAAACAGGGCCTCCCCGTTACAACGACACAAGAGAACTGAAAGCTGAAATTCTACGCTGGAATGATGGGTGGTTACGGAACCAACTGTGGAAGAAGATGATGACGTTCGAGCCATTGCTGATGATAATAGTTTCTGTGAACCTGCAAACCGACATGGACGTCCAGGCTACAATCAACAAGCTTCGCTTTTCAAATACAGCATAAGTACATAAGTATTCAAGGAAATACTAGACGTGATTCATGCGTACTTGAGCGTTGGCGCAAATGTGGGAAGTTGTAACCGTATTATAGAAATTATTTACTAATAATCTGCTTGTCAGGACAATGGCCACGATGTTTTGAACAATTGCAATGGCCTCCGGACAGGTTAAAATAAAATAACTAATTCCAGGTATTCTAAATAAGTGTATTTGTCCTTTTCCCAGTAATGATTACTTCAATTTAAGAAGGTACACGTTCAAATTATGTTCAATGTGTTCTACGAAGTACTATCATGGCTGTTTGTTGTATTGCATTGAAAGTATATTTATTATGCCACGTTTTGTCCTTGTAATATTTTTCAGATGTCGGAGATAGCGGAAAGAGTGAGTGTGAATAATCCCTACACTATATCTTCACTAGAAGCAAAGTTTCCCAATGTAAGTCACAATTCATACCGAACTATCGCTTTAACTAGATTAAGAAACAACGAGATACTATATCACAGCACACGTGCGCAATGCGGTGCTTATAGAGTTAAATGTTTTCTTTCCTTGCTCTATCTTTGCTGATGAAGCACAAAGACTAATTTTTGTAATATCGATGAGTTATTTGATGAATGCTATACATGCCCCGTCGTTTATTATTATATTTTATTTAGTCTAAAAGAAACAATGCATCCAACAACACATTGTGTATTCAAAAGTTTCGCAATGAATGCTCATTTCGCAGACTTAGTAAAGCGTAGCACATATACGTATGAGCAAACCTTTGGAGATTATCTAACACTGGCCGCAACTTACGAATACCTCGTGAACAATTATTTCTGTCTCGGCGTAATTTATCCTTTAAGGCTGATTAGACGAAAGTGCTGCCAGAGATAAAAAATCTGAACGTTTAAAGGCATTATTCATGCACTCACATACTTTAGTAAATTGGATGGTTTATAATTGCAATAGTAAAACTAAAATATTTTAAGCACAAAAGCTTCCACAAAAGCACCCGTTCTCGGCCCCATGTTTTTACAACTGGCATGTGCCTGCTTGAGCCAGAAAGGTTTCACCCAATTCTAGTTTCGCCGGATAGCACTGAAGCGTTTATACGACGCATAGTCCACTTCTTATGAGCAAATGGTGGCAGGTGGCCGCTAATGACGCACCGCCAGAGATAAACAAAGAACACAGAAACCAGGCCATAGATAGCCTGTCCTTCGCCCAGCGCCAGTCATCGTGCACCCCACAGCAAGGAAAGCTCGAAAGAAAAAGAACAGAGGAATAAACTGGGGAGAACGATCGGAATGTGCTGCCTCAGGACATCGATGCGCCGGATACCTGTGCGTCCGCCGAGGCTGGGACCCGGATGAGCCGAAGTAACCATCGGCCGGCATCGGACAAAGGGGGCCGCCGCCGGCAACTACGAATATGTACGCACCTTCCTGCTCCCTGGTGTGATCTCTTGAGGCGCCGTCTTGCGCGCGCATTCCCGGAGCGCACGCAAACAGGGTTCGAATCGCAACAAAGTGTCGGCCATTGCGGAAGTCCGTTGACCTACCTGTTGGCGGGATAACAGCCGAGTGAGATTGTTTTGTGACCCGCTGCCATCCCGTCCAGGCAAGGAGGAGGGGGACATGGAGTCCTCGAGAACGTAACGGAATGTAACAGCGTCATACTGCCATTGCGAAAGCTAGAAACCCCACATACTTTATTTTGCGATCACAGCGGTCTACCGCGCTCTACCTGAATACGTCCCTGTAGTGTGACTTAAGCCTTTTTGAGCATGGTAATGAACTCTGAAATCCGCCGTGCTTGCATAGGGGCTATGCTGTTTGGCTGTTCGGCTGCTAAGCACGAGGTCACAGTATCAAATTCTGGTCACGGCGGCCGTATTCGATGGGGCGAAATGCGCAAAATACCCGTGTACTTAGATTTAATTGCAGGTTAATGAACGCCAGGTTGTCCAAAATATTCCGGAGTCCCCCTCAACGGCGTGCCTCATAATGAGATTGTGGTTTTCGCACATAAAACAACCAAATTTTCTAAACTGGGCTCACATCGCCGAGATCCGGAACGTGGGACACGCCACTTACGCGGATGACATTACGATCTGGGTACCGGGAGGATCAATGGCCACTCACTACAGAGCATGCTAGAAACCATCGAGGGGTTTCTCTGCGGCACGGGGCTTGATGTCTCCCCGTCGAAATCGGAACTCTGTACAGACAGTCTAGGCCAGGAGTCAAAAACCTCGAGCCTTTGGATAGTCTCCCAATAGTTATCAAAGCGAAAAACGGGCAGCCAATACCGAGTGTAGACTCGGTCAAAATTCCAAGTCTGCTCATCGACGCCAAGGGTTACAACGCGACGGTTCTCAGTAAGCTCTCTGGTCAGGCTGGAAACGTCATCAAAATGATCACCCACATTTCCAACCGAAGAAGCAGGCTAAAGTTAGGGCAATGTTCTGAAAGCTTTCCTGACCTTTTTCCAGAGCCACATTACCTAAACCCCCTACCTCAATTGGAGCAGGGCGAAGAATGCCAAATTAGACGCGCTTATAAGAACGGGCCTCAAACGTGTGGTGGGACTTCCCCAGTCTACGAGCATGGAAAGACTACTGGAGATAGGGCTCCAACCACGATAAACGAAATTATAGAAGCCCTCTCGGCGGCACAGGATTATAGACTATCGTAAAGCAGGGTAGGAGTCAGAATACTAGACGAGGCCGGCATTCGGGCGAGGCACGACCCGGAGGGCAAAGTCTGTCTACCTAACAACGTTAGTTCCCTAATCAAGGTAGAGCCAATTCAGCGCAACATTCACCCAGTACACAACGAGGGTATGAGCCGCGCGAGAGCTCAGGCAATCCTCAAGCAGATAACTCAACAGGGACTACACGCTTCATTTGTAGACACCGCTAGATTCGACAGCGGAGACGCGTTCACCCTATCGGTAGTGCACGCAAAAGGGAATCTGGTTAATTCGGCCTCTGTGCGCACCAATTCTGTTCACGAGGCGGAGGAGGCGGCGATCGCCCTGGCAGTACACAGCGCACATTCTCCCCTCTTCGTCTTCTCGGACTCGCATATATACGGCCGTTAGCTCCTTTTCGGCGGCGCGCGTATCGAAACGGGCGAATGTGATTGTGATCAACCCGCTCACTGCTTTCCCGCAAATCGGCACGGAAGCTTATTTCCACATTTCATGGTTTCCGGCCCACTTGGAGGACTCGGCCCAAGCGCAAGGCTGCAACCCCAACGAAAGGGCTCACCGGCTGGCGCGCGATTTCACGGTCCGCGCAGCCGAGAACGGGCATCCTCGTAACGAGGCTTGCATCTAGAAATACCCAATGTGCACCTTTCACGAAATCGTCTCACACTACCGCGAAATTCTAAAAATTAACTTTGAGCTTCTTTTTCTCTTCTAATAATTGACCTATTGCAGTGTCATTAACGACAGCAGAGTTTTCGAAGAAAACTTTATTAATCTAAGTTGATTTATTGTTTTGCTTTAGTGTCCCTTTAAGCTCTCGGTCGCACCGCATAGTGAGAAAAAAAAACTGCTCCTGGCGATGACGTCACCGTGCGTTGCCTAGCAACCACCTCACGGAGCGATGTATGCTTCTCCTCTCGGTGCCATGTTGCCTTGACATGGTGCGTTAAGGAAAGAGAAGGAGAGCACGCGCCGGAGAGAGAAAGAGAAAATGAGAGAGAGAGAGAGAGAGAAAGAGGCAACGCGAACGCGCAGAGCTGCTGTTGATGCCGTCGCTGTTTCCCTGCGTTCGCGCCGAACGGGCGCGGTTTCCGTGACTGCAGCAGGCGCCTCTGCAGTGTCGGCTCGGCAGGTTTCGACCAGTGAGGCCCCGGCAAGTGAGGAGGCGCAGCTTGGTCGTGACGTCACCGGGGAGATAAAGTTCGGAGCCGCCGCGATGGCGGCCGAACTCTCTTTGACTCTGTGGCTAGTTACCTTGCCCTTGACGTGGGACGACCAAAGAAGATCCGGACAGCCGTAGAAGAAGCGGCTCATCTTGAAGCGCATCGCGCGGCCAAGCGAGAATCTGCGCGTCAGCGGCGAGCCAATTCGGAATACCATGCCTAGCAGCACTTAACATTTCCTAGCAAAACTCAGCAAGCCTAGCAAAACCTGGAACAAGCTAAGTCGATTACTAGTTCCGCTGTTTACTTCAGCCTTGCACCTAGAGCACTGCACGGGCCGATTTTTTTCAGCCCGAGCCCGGCCCGGGCCCGGAAATAATCTACGTTACCCGCCTGGTCCGGCCCGCCACCCCTTTACCTTAGGTCCAAGCCCGGCCCGAGCCCGACTCGAAACCGGCCCGAAACCGGCCCGAAACCGGCCCGAACCCGGCCCGAACCCGGCCCGAGACCAAAAAAGACCACCGAGTGGCATTAAAAAATAAAATGAATCATAGATTGAAAGCAATTTATTCTTAAACCATAAATACATGTCGTATGCAATTATGAACACCATTTGAGCGGTCTGAACGCAAATACCAGCGCGCGGAGTAATACGAATGACCTGCCGAGCAGTATCGCCAGCAGTTTCCAACGGCGCGACCTTGATGCCGCCCTATCCACCTCTATCGCAGCGCCGCCACAGTATGTATCGACGTCGGGTGCCGCACCGTAGAGTAACATACGGATAAGAAGAGTGGCCACTCCAGCCTAAAAGCGGCACAGCCATAGAGTAACATGCAAGGACAATAGAGGACACTTCCATAGGCCCCTGCGGCCGATTTTGGTTCGCAGCGCACCTAGCGGGTGTGTGGAATCCACACAGACTCAGAGATTGGGACCACAGCAAAACTAATCTCGAAGGTTATCAACTGGTGATTAGAAAAAATTACACGGCCTCCAAGATTGCTCCCGTTCCAGTGCTCGTCCCGGCGGCTATATTTCTATTTTCTTAAAGCGTAGCTTGCATGCATCGAGTAGCTTCGCGTAAGCTGTACCGCCAGAGAAGCAAGCACAGGATGCCACTGTGTGTTTATGTAGACATTTTAAATAAAACATGACAAGTGTTGGAAGAGACGAAACATTTTATTTTCAAGTCATATTCTCAGTAAGCACATGCGCACTTTTTTTTCGCAACATTCGATGAACGCAAGCACAGAAAGATGGTTGCACTGCAAAGTACAAGACATGCCAATACAGGTGCCATATGTTGAAAATAAATTTCACAAAAGGAATAAACAGGCGATATTATGAAAAACCCCACAGAACAGTAAAACTGCAGAAGACAGCATTAGCATTAAAGAGGAAAACAACGCTCGTCCTTTGAAGCCTAACCTTTCTTATTAAGTGGTAGTTTCGGCCTGCATAGTAAACAAGGAATGAAGGCTGCTCACTGCAGTTGTCCGCCAACCACGCTATCTACCTGTCCTGCCGTTGTTACTGCACCACGCAACACAGCAGTAATTCCCGCAGTACTTAAATATGGTCAGCATGACCTGAAAAAAAAAAGTATTGGTTATGGCTTCTCTCCCGCCTTCGCACAAATTTTCACCCACGCACTTCAGATCGCCCTTTCGCATAAAGCGTCACATGCAATTGTCGTAGCTAAAAAAACAAAAAAAGCAACCTTCGGTGCCATGCATGCGCTACTGAGGCAGGAGTGTTTATTCAGAATACGTCGTAGCCACAGCTTACAAACATTCTTCTCAATTCGCAAGTTCTCTCTAGATTCGCTCGTAACAAACGCTTCAAGCAATCTGCGCAGGCCAGGAATAACGATCCTAAGCATAACTGCATTCTTTAGCACAATTGCAGACACATGCATTGAATTCAGACTACGTATACCGGCGTGTGTCGACTCATTTTCTCGCGCCAAGAAACGATTTTCTCGCAAACGTGTTGAGCAGCATTCCAAATTGCTGTTTCTTACGGAATGTGAACCAATCCACAAACATCATGCGTGAAGTGAAGAACACAAAAAAGCTCTCTGCGCTGAACAGCACAATGCGACAAATGTCAGCTTACGGCTGAAGTGACAAATACATAAGCAATTTGCAAAGTAATGGAGGGAAAAAAAAACGTAATGAAGGCCTTCTTACCAAGCAGCAGCCAAGCGGAAAGACGTTCAGGCAGACGAACCCAGCAAAGACCACGCAGACATTATCGCACATCTTTTGTAGCGTCGCCTTGCGTGATCTCACCATGGCCGATATTTTGTAGCGATGCGTTATGCTTTATTCTATATACTAGCCTTATCATCCACCGCTCACGGCCGGCTGATCCCGTTGATTACGTCTACAGCCACATAGACAAGTAGACGTATAATGCACTAGAAAAGTTACTACTGTAGATAACTAGTAGGCGCGTTCCCTTGGAGACAGGGAGTGTTGTATAGCCCTCTAGCGGGCGGCATGAAGCTGCGTAGCTCGGCCGCGTTTAGGCTGGATTGGCCACTCTTGTATTCCGTATGTTACTTTATGGCACAGCTACGTAGCTTCCTGCCGCCCGCTTGAGGGCAATACAACACTCCCTGTATCGCTAACTAGAACGCGCGTTCTAGTTATCTACTGTAGTAACCTTTCTAGTGCACTATATTTCTACTTGTCTATGTGGCTGTAGAAGTAGACGTTATCAACGGGATCAGCCGGCCGTGAGCGGTGTAAAAGTATACGCATCGCTACAAAATACCAGCCGTGGTGTGATCAGGCAAGGCGACGCAATACCAGATGTGCGATAACGTCTCCGTGGTCTTCGCTGGGTTCGTCTACCTGAACGTCTGTCTGCTTGGCTGCTGCTTGGTAAGAACGCCATCATTACGTTCTTTTTTTCCCATCATTACTTTCCAAATTGCTTATGTATTTGTCACTTCAGCCGTAAGTTGACATTTGTCGTATTGTGCTGTTCGGCGTAGAGAGCTTTTTGTGTTCTTCACTTCGCGCATGATGTTCGTGGATTGCTTCACATTAAGTAAGAAACAGCAATTTGGAAGGCTTTGCAGTACGTTTGCGAGAAAATCGTTTCTTGGTGCGAGAAAGTGAGTCGGCACACTCCGGTACACGTAGTCTGAATTCAATGCTTGTGTGTGCAATTGTGTGAAAGAATGCAGTTATGCTTAGGATCGTTATTCGTGGCGTTCGCAGATTGCTTGCAGCCTTTGTTACGAGCGCAATTAGAGAGAACTTGCGAATTGAGAAGAATGTTAGTAAGCTGTGGCTATGACGTGTTCTGAATAAACACTCCTGCCTCAGTAGCGCTTGCATGGCACCAAAGGTTGCTTTTTTTTAACTATGACAATTGCATGTGACGCTTTTCGCGAAAGGGCGATCTGAAGTGCGTGGGTGAAAATTTGTGCGAAGGCAGGAGAGAAGCCATAACCAATACTTTTTTTTTCAGGTCATGCTGACCTTATTGAAGTACTGCGGGAATTAATGCTGTGTTGCGTGGTGCAGTAACAACGGCAGGACAGGGAGATAGCGTGGTTGGCTGACAACTGCAGTGAGCAGCCTTCATTCCTTGTTTGCTAGGCAGCCCGAAACTACCACTTAATAAGAAAGGTTAGGCTTCAAAGGACGAGCGTTGTTTTCCTCTTTAATGCTAATGCTGTCTTCTGCAGTTTTACTGTTCTGTGGGGTTTTTCATAATATCGCCTGTTTATTCCTTTTGTGAAATTTATTCTCAACATATGGCACCTGTATTGACATGTCTTGCACTTTGTAGTGCAACCTTCTTTCGTCGCTTGCGTTCATCGAACGTTGCGGAAAAAAAAGGTGTTCATGTGCTTGCTGAGAATATGACTTGAAAAGAAAATGTTCCGTCTCTTCCAACACTTGTTATGTTTATTCAATATGTCTGCATAAACACACAATGGAATCGTGTGTTTGCTGCTCTGGCGGTACAGCTTACACGAAGCTACTCGATGCATGAAAGCAACGCATTAAAAAATCGAAATATAGCGTCCGGTAGGCGCACTCGCACGGCAGCGATCTTGGAAGCCGTGAAATTTTTCTAATCGCCAGAAAATAGCCATCGAGATTAGTTTTCCTGCGGTCCCAATATCTGAGCCTGTGTAGATTCCACAGACCCGCTAGATGCACTGCGAACCCAAATATGCCGCAGGGGACTATGGAAGTGTCCTCTCTTATCCTTCTATATGTTACTCTATGGCCGCACTGCAAACATGCGCCGCCCCAGCAGCTCGTCCCACTCCACCGTATTTCAGTACACTATAGCCGAAGCGCAGCCACGACCGGTCGTGAGCGCAGCGCATGGATGGAGTAAATGGAGAAAGAAAGCTTCTCGTTCCTCCATGGGGCAGCGTAATGATCTGCTGCTAGGCGGCCGGTTGAGAACATGCGTGCAATCATGGATGGACACAGTGCCATATTTCAGCCACTTGACGAATTATCTTATCTTACCAGTCATCGTTTTACCAATTCGCCTTTGAAGAATCAGCAAGTCGCGAACGCGCTTGCACCGCGCGGAAAGCATTAATTACACTGATTTAGGTAAGGAATACAATGGCACCCTTTGGTTTGAGGTGACTTCGGTCTTTATAGACTTTTAAATTCTGTTCAAATAGCGCAAAATACGACGGAAGAAGAAAAGGGAAGTACACAAGAGTAGCACTGCTAGCTTCCAGCTGTGCCGGGGCAACACGTTTTTCAGAGTAGAGTCGCGCGAGGATAACTCGCGGCACATTACATGCACACCACCAGAAAGTCCGAGCCCGGCCCGGGCCCGGGTCAAAAAGCGCATGCCGTTCCCGATCCCGGCCCGAGCCCGTGAAAAAACTGCCCGGGCTTTCGGGTAAGCCGGAGCCCACGCGCTCTACTTGCACCACACGCGCTCTACTTGCACCACTAGGGCAAGCTGCCCACATTTTTACAGCGAAGCTGTTAAGAGCTTAGTCTCCGATGGTGGTGTTCGCGTGTCGAAAAATGTTCTCATTGGCCATATGCTGTATGTGTGAGTGAAAGCGCGCGAGGGAGGCGCGCGAGGGAGGCGCGCTTTGACTTTTGGCCGAGGTTGATATTTGGCTGAGTAAGGTACCACGGAGGAGTCGAAGGTCTTGCGGCAGGAATGAAGCAAAGGCACCTAGTGTTTTATTGCGCTTATTAGGTAAAACGATTGTGCCTGTCAACATAATTCGCCAGGATAGGTTAACGCTTGGATGAAAAAGAAAAGTCTGACCCTGCTTCCCTACCATCATTTCGTAATTTTCCACTCAACACTTTCTCTCTGATAGTTCTACTGATATTGGTTCAATGCCATTAGTTTCGTTTATTTTTATACCATCTAGTCATTCGGCCCCCGTCCAGTCTTTGACTCGGGGACCTCTTCTTGTATTTGATATCCATCGAAACATGTAACGTACAACTTTGTGAAGCAATGAATTATGTAAATTGTTAATTGGCAAGATAAGTAAACATGTAAAAACAGCCTTAGTTCAAGCTGTATTACATTTGAGCTTTAGATATAGGATACATTCTTGTCCCAATGCAAAACTTTCGTAAGCCGATGTGAAGTATACAAGCAAATGACAGTGTTCATGAGCATTCATTTTTTGTATTATTCCACATGACTCAGAACATAAATCTCCAGCTGCCTGTATTTACGTATTTTATTATTTTCTAATGTATGACTACACATGCGAACATGGCTTGCTATCGTGATGTAGTTGGAATAATACTTTATTAGGTGATGAACTGAACGCCTTGGGCCACTTGGGAAATGACAAAGCATTTTTTTCTTCCTAGATTCCTTTATCTGCCTTACTGAAGAAAGAATTTGAAAAGGTTAACATCACATTGTACGATACAGAGACGGTCAATGTGTATGATACTTACTGCTGGGAGTTAAGCAAGTTCTTGGACACTGCCAACCCGTAAGCATCAATTTCCATATTGCATCATCTTTTGCACGTCATTCTATTCGACAATTTCAGCTTTGCGATATACCTGATACCTCACTGTGATAGGTGATGGGTTAGGCACCCTGCGCGGCCACAAACTCTATGTGGTACCATGGTATAGTTGCCAAGACACCATTACTTTAGCATGGAATAAGCAAGTACCATGCTCGCGCATAGAATTGTTAAGAATGTCGTTAGGATTAGAATTTTACAGCAATCCACATGGCCAACGCATTACCCTAGGCTGTGTTATCAGTCTAGGTGCAACATTTCCTTTAATCGGTACCGTATTTCCACATCTCAAACAAATAACTAACATCAGTATTACCGACAAAATATCTCCAATAGTTCATCCTCCTTGTGAGATGGGACATGACCTGGCCTATTTTTTTGTTTACTTTTTACTGGCGAGACAACGAGTATATATCACGGGCGAAATCAGATAGAATCATACGTATTGGAGTGTTCCGGGAGTTTCCATATTGCTATAGAATGACGTTAGTCAGCGGTACAAGGCGTGGATATGCAATGAGCCTAACAGCTGACTTTCATGGTAACTTATTCATAATGTGCTTACTGCATGGGGCTATAACAAAAGAAATTGATCACGCTATTCTTTTCGGTAAGTACCACTTAACACGAAAAAAACAACTTTCATTCTCTGAAATACGTAGCATTCCCAATGACGTCTTGTGGATCAATATAACATTCCTCCTAAAATTGAAATGAAGCCAGAAAGCAGACGTCACCAAACTCACGCACATTATAATTTTTTCGTTATTATAATGAAGTACGTATTTAGTGAAATTTATGTGGGTGCTAAGAAAGATTGATTAAATATCTTGAGCGTTGGTGACCATCAGTGGTTTCCTTAGACAATAGAAATGGTGAACAGTGTGACAAAGGAACTTGTACGCGAGGTTTAGAAATTTATACCTTTTAACAACGAAGCTGTTTAGGCCAGCCGAAATTTGTGGTTCGTATCAAGATACTATCATCATCAGCAATGAAGAAATAAATGAAAGAAAATTAGATTTATCACCGAGGTGGGCTTCGAACCCGCGGACCCACGGTCCCAAGGCGAGCGTCGTAACCACTAGGCTATCCAGACACGTTTTTTTCTTTCTTTCATGGTATTTATTACGAATATAAAACGTACATGCGTAAGATATTTTCATAGCGGCGAGAACAGTCTTAGCCGCGTCTACAAGCACAAAACAAACACTTCACAGTACAATTTTTACAGTAAGCAGTTCTTAAAAAGGGAGGCAAAAGGATACACTGCATAAACAATGGATACCAGTCTAGTTGGAAGTCTCTCTGATCATAAAATTCTTTCAGTTGTGAAATCATCCGAATGAACTGTGACGTCGAGGATACAATTGGTTCTGCATTCCGGTCTAGCATGCGAGCTATCCAGCCACGACATGCATTCATGCGAACCATATGATTGCGTTCAAATGTCGTCGTCTTCGTCCACAACTTGCCCGTTCACACGCGCTCGTGCCAATGCTTTTCGATAGAGAGAGATTGGGGTTGTGAATAGGAAGAGGCGCTATCACAACCACAATCTCTCTCTCTCTCTCTCTCGCAGAGCATTGGCAGGAGCACGTGCGAACGCGCGAGCTGTGGACGAAGACGAGGTGAAGAATAGGTTCTGCGCGATAGGCTCGGGAGAGAGATAAAGAAAATGAAAGCGAGATAGAGAGAGACGCATTCACGGAACGGGTGTGCGGGAACGCGTTGTCGGCATTGCAACGCGGTGTCGGTGTTGCAAGCTGCGCTATGCAACGTGCCGTGAGCCTACTGCATACATTAAGATGATTCTGGTGCGCGGATTCTACAGAGCTTGATGAAGTACGACTGTGGAGAACTTGCCGTGAGTCCATCTTGCGTGGCCAGGAAAGATCCCGTGACGGTGTTATTGAGATTGCGCCTACATGCTATGTAAGCAAAGGAGGTTATAACAAAAAACTTCTCGAGTGGAGATGCCGCGCCGCGGCTGAAGCCGCCAACCGCCATATTGCTCCAGGCAGAAAACGCAGCTGTGCCGCTTGGGCCCATGCGGTAGTCCGGCAGATGCGGCATTTATCCACTCTTAGAGCTTAGTTACGGTCTGCTGAGCGGGAGTTACGCATTTGTAAGGGAACATCAAAGCTCTCCCGAACGGGATGGTGAGCTCCTGCGTCGCCTTCGGCTGTACGAATCGTGCGAAGCAAAAGCCAGGAATAACGTTCCACGTGTAAGTAGCTCGAAACAGCCTTCAATCGCTCGGCCATGCTGTGCACTGTCTCCTTCGAGGAGCGCTGTTGTACCTGAAATGTACCTTTTAGCTGGCGAATATAGGCTGAAACAAGCTTTTTTTTCTGTGGTGTGTTTGTGCGACAGGTTCCCAAAACATAAAACGCTGCGTGACGCATGGCAGCGTGCTCTTCGTAGTTGTCTGGGCGCCTAAAGATTCGGATGTTCCTTGCTCGGTGCACATTGAAGAGGGTTGTTTTGACAGGACTGGTCAAACGACGACGGTGCCAGTGGGCAGCATTCCGGCCGTTTTTCTAGCGTTCAAGTTGCGGTTGCATGCCATTGTGCAAAGTTCTATACAAACCAAACCCTTAAAAAATCGTCTATTGCGGTCTCACGGTCTTTAGAACATTTAAAAACCATTATTTGTAGTTTCTGAACCGTGCGCTTTAACAAGTGACATTATCAGCATGCCTTTAATTTTGGGCATGGTGCATTTTTTTTGTGTGTTTGCGCAGCCAAAAATATGTTTCTGTTTTGATGTGTTTACATTTTATGTATGCCTGCTTGGTGTAGTTTTCCTGTAGTATACACTGTGATGCACCAGGTAGTTGTGCAATATTTTATTTATGTTTCCATCATGTTGTTTTACGCTTATCTTTATCAAAATAGCCTGGACATAATAAAAATTTATGTACCGCTTTAGTGAATTCACCTTGTACTTCGTATCACTTCGGTAATGATGCAAGCTGATGAACATAAAAGGCGTTATAGCTTCAGCCCACGTAATCTTGCATTAACAACTGCCTTGTGCATTTCTTCTTAACCTGACATGACAAAGATTACTGGGGTTTCCTATTGATACAACTAGGCGACATGAAAGCCCTAGCGCCGCTTTCCACTTCTTTTACGGAGTCTTCGTCACTTTATTTCGTCACCATTTCTTCAGCAAAAAGTTACTCTAAATTTGTCTGACTCACCTCTCTGTGCAAGCATTATCACCTCAGTTCAATTGCGTAACCACTTTAAGATAATTAAATGTGGCTTTCTCATCATCATCAACTAGCTCAGCACCGTGTTCTTCCCATCGTTACTTTTCGTTCAACTCCTGTCGCCCAGTTGAACCCCTTTAATCAACCATTATTTACTCCTAATTCAACATTATTACCTACCATTATTACAACATTATTACCTTAATTCACTGCAATCACCTCTCTGTATATTCATTGTTACTTCAGTTCACATGCTTAATTAATAATCTATACTTAGTGCGGTTTCGTGCGCGCTATAGCCTCTTATCCTAAGAGGATAATTTCGTGTTAACAACACGATTTTGAGACGGACTTGAGACGGACACCCCACCATGAGGCTTGCATATAAGGCTGTCGCGTTAAAAAAACAAAAAAAAACATGTGCGCTAAGGAAATTATAGTAATTCTCCCGCTTTCATCATAACACACCACCACGAAAGCGCAATGCTTACGCTACCAGCGCGCACGCTGCGCTCGTTCTTGCCTGGAGCAAAATGGCCGCCAACCGCTTTCCCAGGCTTCAGCCGGTCGCATGGGCGTGCATAGGGGATCTCCACATAAGTTTTTTTTATAAGCTCCTTGATGTAAGCCATCAATAGGTAAGCCATCAAGACGCAATCAATCGCCAGCTTCGCTGTGTCTTCAGCTTAGCGCGGCCTAGTGCAAGTCTTCAAATTTTTTTATGACTGTGTTTACTACTTGGCTGGGGAAATGTGACTTCATTTCTTCCTAGAAGAGACACTAAAGGCAAATACCAAGTCGACGTGGACTATTTAAATACCATTCCAGAAACCCCGCAACGCTTGTTTCGTGCAAAGACTTGGATTATGAAAAAATTGCATCTGAAGGGTCTGAATACCTTTATGGCAATTGAAATCTTCCGACACGCCAACCAGGAAGCGGTGACGTTACCCTATGCCTTCACCGCCCTTGGCTGCCGTCGGCATAGATTTAATATAACGAACTCTAGAACAAAAGCTCCCCATAGCGCCCACGTATTGAAATCGGGAACCACAAGGGCGCTGCCATGTTCTTACCCTATATGCAGTCGCACAGGCGCAACAACGAGATGCGATTCAGACGAGGCGCGCAGTCAACGCTATCCTGAGCCTCCGTCATTACGATAGCACCATCTAGTTAAGGCGTCTGGAAACGCAGTGTTTTAAACACACGTAAATTTCACTACAAGTTTTCTAAATAGCAATTAGGTCTTTATAATGGGTCTTTAATGTTGTCCGTGCCTGCGTGCTACGTATATGTGCTTGCTTTTGCGTAATATTTTGAATATATTAAAGTTACAAAAATTTGTCGCAGCCACATGGCGGCCCCTTCGCGGCTCCCGCTTTTTTCGCCCAGCTGTTCCTCTAGAGTTAATATACTAACTTTATGGTCATCGGTGAGTAAAACGGCGCCCGACAGACGGCGGTACAATGCGCCGCTGCAGCTGCTTTTTTTTTTTCAAGCATTTAAGGACATCACAAGGAAGTGGAATTATCTGCTACTTGAAGTTTCTGCCAGTTTCGGAAGCCAGCAAAACCAGCGCAGCACTACTCAACAACGGCACTACTGAAGCGCGTAAGCGCGCACGGCTCGGAGTCCAGTGAAAACGAAACCTTTCGACCGCCCATGTCGTTGTCAACGGAGGAAAATAAATAATAAACAGAACTGGTGAAGTAGCATTTCGTTTGGTCTTATAATAAAGCATGAGGATGTTTTTATAGTGAGTCGTTGAGTACTATTGACAGAATTTAAATCAAGAGTGCCTTCGTCATCGGTCAAGTACTTGAATGTCCCAGGAGTGTCTCTAATCGTGTCCTGCATTTACTTAAATTTCTTGATTACGAAGGTTCTGTTCGCGATAATATTGACATCTTAAAGACACTCGAGCCGTAATCCTTCACTTAAGCTTGATTTAGAATTTGCCTTTAGTGTCCCTTTAAGAGCTGTCTGCGTAGAAAATTTATGGAATCGCGAGCTTAGAAAAATTTCTGAAGAAACTTTTAAGCCCTACGGCATTTCGAGAAGGTGGTACACGTGACCGGCAAGAGTTCACAGGACGCAATTTTTATTTTTTGTTTTCATTTCGTTACATACTCCCTTGCTTATGTTAGAGCCAGACTAAAGCTTGCATGATATTGACACGTATACATGTTTATATTTCACCGGTGGCCGCTTTCCACCGGCTAACAAATGTTAAAGGTTATCGCTCGGCGCCGGACGCGCCTGTATCGGAAGTTTCTAGAACGTTATCGATGCTTCTTTCCGTTGCCTGTTTTCACCGACGCTTATGTTATCTGATTGTATGACCGACGCGAATTGTCTAGAACTTTCTGGAAGACACGCGGGCATCAGGGATTAATCTGGAACCTTCGATGACTCAGGTATAAAAGCCGACGCGCTTCGCCGCTGATCAGATTTTCGACGAGCGCCAACTGTGTTCGCCGCTATCGTTGTGCTTTGAGTGTACCTTGATTTTGTGGGCACAGGTTCGCCCAATAAACAACCAGTTTCGTCGTACACAGTTTTACGACTGTTTTCTTCAGCGTCACTACTACGTGACATCTGGTGGAGGTGCTAGTGCGTTCATGCAGCGAACGCCCCCGCAAAGCCGCGATCCAAGCCCGAAACCGGAGGACAACGCCAACGTCACCAAGGACCAGCGAGCTAGCCGTAGGCAGCAAGGACTTCTGCCGGAGTACGGACTTCTTCCCGAGAAGAAGTCCGTACAGCGATCAAGGCCCCCCTCCGCGCTCGCGCCAGGGCCCCGTAACGCCGCAGTTCCGTCGTCCAACGCCGCCGCCGCCAGCACGCCCGCCCGTCGCCCAGCGCAGCAACCAGAGGAAGACGGACATTTGGCGCGCCCCCGACCACCGCCCGCTCTGCTATCACTGCGGGGAAGCCGGCCATGTCTACCGCCGATGCCCATACCGCGAAATGGGCCTACGAGGGTTCCCCGTCAACGCGCCGCGTCCCGATTGAGATGAACGACCACGCGACATCGCCGACTACCTCGCCGGAGCCCAGTGGCAACCACGACGATCCTCACGCTCGCCGTCACCAGGCCGCTACATCTCGCCGCATCGCCGTCAGTACAACGGTCCCACCTGGGGCCGATCTCCCAGCCCTTACCCGGGAAACTAAAGGCAGCAACCGATGGAGGTGCGGTTGCTGTACGACGCAATGCCGAAGATCCTCCGCCGCCGACGACGACGACGATTCGCGAATCATCACGACGAGATATCAGCACGCCGCCTAGCAACAGCCTTGACAACACATCGCCGCCGAACGAAGACCTTCCGACGCGACGTAGCAGCAGCAGAGCAAGCCGACGCAGCCGTGATCCGACGCCACGAATTAACCGCAACGCCAGACGCCGGTCTACCGATCTAGACGTGCTCATCGATGGTCATAACGTCACCGCTCTCGTCGACACTGGCGCCGACTATTCAGTTTTCAGTGGCGCGTTCGCCGCCAAGTTAAAGAAGGTGAAGACGGCCTGGCAAGGACCCGATATACGGACAGCGGGAGGTCACCTAATAACGCCGGCTGGAATCTGCACAGCGCGCGTCACGGTAAACAACCGCACTTACCCGGCGAGCTTCGTAATCCTGCCGCACTGCTCCAGGGACGTCATCCTAGGCATGGACTTTCTAAGCCAACATGGTGCAGTCATCGACTTAAGGTCCAAGTCGATAACGCTTTCAACACACAAAGCGATACCGCCGGATACAAGCATCAGTTACCATGCCTTGAATGTGCTTGAAGAACAAGTCACCGTTCCGCCTCGCTCAAGCGTAATGATTTCCGTCGGTACCGAAGTGTCTGCAGACATGGAGGGCGTCATCGAGGGCTATCATCACTTACTGCTCGACCGTGAAATTTGCGTCGCTAGAGGCATAGGTGAACTACGCGAAGGGAAAGCAAGAGTGATGCTCACGAACTTCAGCCACGAATATAAGCACATTAACAAAGGCACCACGGTCGCCTACATCGACGAAATAGTACAATCCAGCAATGCTTTCGCCTTCACGGATTCTAGTGCACCTTCAACGACGACTGTAGTACCTGAACCAACTTTCGACGTCAATCAGAACCTTCCCAATCATAAGAAAGAACAGCTAAAATCTCTGCTCCTGCAATACAAAGACTGCTTCTCGTCGTCGTCAAAAGTTCGACAAACCCCTGTCGCCAAGCACCGCATTATAACCGACGAATATGTCCGCCCACTCCGTCAGAGCCCGTATCGAGTTTCGGCGCGCGAACGCGAGGCCATAAGGCAACAAGTCGACGAAATGCTACGCGACGACATCATCCAGCCGTCCAAGAGTCCGTGGGCGTCCCCCGTGGTGTTAGTGAAGAAGAAGGATGGAACCCTACGTTTCTGCGTCGATTATCGTCGGCTCAACAAGATCACGAAGAAGGACGTATACCCCCTCCTACGGATTGACGACGCCTTGGATCGACTCTACAACGCAAAGTATTTTTCGTCGATGGACCTCAAAACCGGCTACTGGCAAATCGAAGTCGACGAGAGGGACCGGGAGAAGACTGCCTTTATAACACCAGATGGACTGTTCGAGTTCAAGGTCATGCCGTTTGGTCTTAGCTCGGCACCTGCGACTTTCCAACGCGGCATGGATACAGTACTGGCAGGCTTGAAGTGGCAGACTTGCCTCGTCTATTTGGACGACGTCGTTGTGTTTGCCTCAAGCTTCGAAGAACACCTGCGGCGCCTTGAAACAGTTCTTCAAGCAATCAAAACCTCCGGACTCACGTTAAAGCCCGAAAAGTGCCGCTTCGCATATGAGGAGCTCTTGTTTTTGGGCCACGTCATCAACAAGTCTGGAGTGCGCCCCGACCCTCAGAAAACTGCGGCCATCTCCAACTTTCCTCCGCCCGCTGACAAGAAGGCAGTGCGTAGATTTCTTGGACTGTGCGCCTATTACAGGCGCTTCGTCAAGGATTTTTCACGGATCGCTGAGCCACTGACGTATCTCACGAAGGCCGACGTCGAGTTCAAGTGGGAGACGCCGCAAGTCGAAGCATTCGAAGAACTGAAGCGACGCCTGCAATCGCCGCCAATACTTGCGCATTTCGACGAAAACGCCGATACCGAAGTCCACACCGACGCAAGCAGCGTAGGACTCGGCGCCGTGCTTGTGCAGAGGACTGGCGGACTAGAAAGGGTTGTAAGTTACGCTAGCCGGTCGCTATCGAAGGCGGAAGCAAATTATTCCACAACAGAAAAGGAGTGCCTCGCCATCATCTGGGCTACATCAAAGTTTCGCCCCTACCTCTATGGCAGGCCCTTTAAAGTTGTGAGCGACCACCACGCCTTGTGTTGGCTAGCTAACTTGAAGGATCCTGCAGGTCGCCTCGCACGCTGGAGCCTGAGACTTCAAGCATTCGACATCACCGTCGTTTACAAGTCCGGGCGAAAGCACTCTGACGCCGATTGTTTGTCTCGCGCCCCCGTCGAACCGCCGCCACAAGACGACCAGGATGACGACACTTTCTTGGGACCCATCAGTGCGGACGAATTCGCCGAACAACAACGAGCCCACCCGGAACTAAGGAGCCTTGTAGACTACCTGGAAGGCAAGACCGTCATTGTGCCGAAGATGTTCAGGCGAGGATTGGCGTCGTTTTTCTTGCAAAACGACATTCTCCTAAAGAAGAACTTCTCACCTCTCCGAGCCAACTACCTCCTCGTGGTACCCTCAGCATTGCGTCCAGAGGTTCTGCAAGCTCTCCATGACGACCCAACGGCTGGACATCTCGGTTTTTCCCGCACTCTCGCGAGGATACAAGAGAAATACTACTGGCCTCGCCTCTCTGCCGACGTTGCCCATTACGTAAGGACATGCCGAGACTGTCAGCGACGCAAAACACCGCCGACAAGGCCAGCCGGACTTCTACAGCCAATCGAGCCACCTCGCCGACCGTTCCAGCAGATCGGGATGAACTTACTGGGGCCTTTTCCGACGTCGACGTCCGGGAATAAATGGATCGTCGTCGCTACGGACTACCTCACCCGCTACGCCGAAACAAAAGCCTTGCCCAAAGGCAGTGCCGCCGAGGTAGCCCGATTCTTCGTTGAGAACATCCTCCTGCGTCACGGTGCCCCAGAAGTCCTCATCACCGACAGAGGCACGGCCTTTACGGCAGAACTAACTCAAGCCATCCTGCGGTACAGCCAGACAAGCCATCGCCGCACCACCGCCTACCACCCGCAGACGAATGGCCTCACCGAGCGCCTAAATAAGACCATCGCCGACATGCTGGCAATGTACGTCGACGTCGAACACAAGACGTGGGATGCCATCCTTCCGTACGTGACCTTCGCATACAACACGGCCGTGCAAGAAACGACGCACATGGCGCCGTTCAACCTGGTCTACGGAAGGAACCCGGCAACGACGCTTGATGCCATGCTACCAGACGTCGCTGACGAAGAAAATCTGGACGTTGCCACTTATTTGCAGCGTGCCGAAGAAGGTCGACAGCTCGCCCGCCTGCGCATCAAGAACCAGCAGAGGACCGACAGCCGACACTACAATCTTCGACGACGCAACGTCGAGTACCAGCCCGGCGACCGTGTTTGGGTCTGGACTCCGATTCGCCGACGAGGACTTAGCGAGAAACTGTTGCGTCGCTATTTCGGACCATATAAGATAATCCGACGTATTGGCGCACTGGACTATGAGGTCGTGCCAGACGGCATTTCGCAATCACAGCGGCGCCGGGCACGACCTGAAGTCATCCATGTGGTGTGTCTTAAACCTTTCTACGCCCGCTGACGACCTTAGGTACTTCGTTACTTTGTTATTGTTTTTTTTTTTGTTGTTTGTTTGTTGTTTATTACGCATGGTTTTGTTTTCGCTTTCGTGTTTGTAGCATCGGGACGATGCTTTTTAAGGGGAGGGTATTGACACGTATACATGTTTATCTTTCACCGGTGGCCGCTTTCCACCGGCTAACAAATGTTAAAGGTTATCGCTCGGCACCGGACGCGCCTGTATCGGAAGTTTCTAGAACGTTATCGATGCTTCTTTCCGTTGCCTGTTTTCACCGACGCTTATGTTATCTGATTGTATGACCGACGCGAATTGTCTAGAACTTTCTGGAAGACACGCGGGCATCAGGGATTAATCTGGAACCTTCGATGACTCAGGTATAAAAGCCGACGCGCTTCGCCGCTGATCAGATTTTCGACGAGCGCCAACTGTGTTCGCCGCTGTCGTTGTGCTTTGAGTGTACCTTGATTTTGTGTGCACAGGTTCGCCCAATAAACAACCAGTTTCGTCGTACACAGTTTTACGACTGTTTTCTTCAGCGTCACTACTACGTGACAATATGTTGCACTTGCGACGCTTGTTACGTGAAGTTAAAACAAGCGTACATTGCTATACGCATACACTCCAATTATCGGCATTCTGAAATGTTCTTCCCCTACACTAATATTCCTATTTCCCGTAATGAGAAATATAGTTTAGGGTCATTTTAACAACGTGTGTGTAATATATCGACATGCAGGTATTACCTATTCAAATTCTCCTTTTCTACATCTAACCAACGGTACGAAATCCTAGCTTGGCGCAAGACGAGCCTAACTATACCTGAAATTCGTAAATTGATGTCGCCGATTCTATACCTAAAGCGTCTTATCCAATCAGATTACTCGCATGACGCCATTAGTGGCGTACATTGTAACGCATACGAAAGCGCCAGTGATTATGCTGGATTGTACAGAGCTGAGCGATTGAAACGCGATACTATGATAACACGACCACTGCCGCTCTTTACTCCACTTTTTAACTTGCTTGCTTGCCTTTGAGAGTGGCTCCTATCCATCATGGGGGATTGACCAAGAATCGGGGGATTGAAGGCGCTGGACGATATTCGTTCTTATTCTTTCTGAGGTTTTACGTACCAGAACCAGTTACAATTATGAGACAAGCTGAAGCGGAGGGCTTCGGATGAATTTCGACCAACAGGGGTTCTTTAACGTGCACAACAACGCAAGCACACGGGCGTTTTGGCATTTAGCCTCAATCGAAATGCGGCCGCCTTGGCCGGGATTTGATACCGCGACCTCGTGCTCAGCAGCGCAAATCCTTAGACACTCAGCCACCGCGGCGGGTCTCTCGATCATCGCTGGACGGCCGCATTCAGTCGTCAACATCATCAGCCTATATTTATGTCCCTGCAGGACGAAGGCCTCTCCCTGTGATCTCCAATTACGCCTGTCTTGCGCTAGCTGATTCGAACTTGCGCCTGCAAATTTCCTAAATTCATCACCCCATCTAGTTTTCTGCTGTCCTCGACTGCTCTTCACTTCTCTTGCTATTCATTTTGTCCATCGGTTATCCATCCTCCGCATTACATGGCCTGTTCAGCTCGATTGTTCCCCCTTAATGTCAACTAGAATATCGGATGTCCCAGTTTGCTCTCTGATTCACACCGCTCTCTTCTTGTCTCTTAATGTTACCCTACGACCTTCAGTTTAGAAGCCGGGTGTTATACTTCTGCTCCAAGCCATCAACATCCATTCATTCGTAATGTGTTATAAATGCTGCAGCTTTCCTTGCAAGCCATAATACATAATTTATTATGATGATGAAGATGACCTGCCGTGGTGGCTTACCGACTTTGGCATTGCGCTAGATCGTTGCAGGAGATCGCGGGATCGAATCCCGGCTGCCGCCGCCGCATTTTGATGGGGGCGAAAAGCAAAAAATGCCCGGGTATCGTGCATTGGGTGCACGTTAAAGAACCCCAGGTGGTCAAAATTTTTCCGGAGTCACCCACTACGGAACGCCTCATAATCAGGGTCGTGGTTTTGGCACAGAACACCCCTAAATTTATTTTTCATTGTGATGATGTTTTATTGGTGTCGCCTTGGAAAAGAAGCGGTGCCAAATGTTCACCTAGCGGGATTCAGCTGATCAAGTATGCTAAACATGTTCTTCCGTCTAACATTTTTCCAACATCTCGTTAAGCCTTTTCTCTTACTTGAAATGGGAATACCAACCGTATACTGTAGCCTATGCTTGCAACAGATCGAGTCCTGTCAATATCTTGCTTCCTCTTTTCTCCACGAATACAGTAAACATTTCTTGTTTATCTCGACTGCATACGGGTTAATGATTCCAGCCCCTTCAAATCGCAGCACCTACGGAACGTAGACGCTACCTATGGTTCTCACTGAGTGAATTCCTTCGAATTCCATGTGTGAGCAATTTGTCTCTTATTTTTGCTGCAGCAGGCCCATGCCT